>NC_056738.1:175673543-175931043 GCF_019279795.1 Protopterus annectens
TTATGCTTTGTCCTGTTCCTGTTACGGTGGTGAATTTGTCATTTGAACCTTGCCTAAAAAAGGCACTAGCCAGTATCCAGAATCCCAGGGGTGACAGGTGCAGGCCATCTCTGGCAAAGCATCGTGGGCTGTCAACCATGTCATCCGAGGCAGACAGATACTGGGTCCCTTTAGAATGGCACCAGAAGCTTAGCCAAATGCTGAAATCAATCATTTTGTCCTTGTACTGCGGCATCATTCTGGGTGATGGCAGAATGCTACTCAGGGCTAGGGTCATACCTGCATGGGCTACAAGATCGGAGAGCTCTTCCATGTCTCTTTTCATGTAGTCCAGGGAGGTACGTCTCAGGTCATTCACGCCAACATGGACAATGACAGAGTCATATTTGTACTTGTTGTGGAGTTACCTGAGTGCGTGGGTTATGTGGCAAATCCTGACACCCGAAAGGCAGCTGACAGTAACCTACTCCTTGTTTAGCCTGGTGAGTGGGACATCAGTGTGCCTGACTATAGAGTCACCTATGACTAGTGTGTTGGGTACGTTGTTTTGCCTTATTGGCTGTGGTTGAGTGGCACACTGAGTCTGCGGGCTGTGTCATTTGGGTTGTGTTGGGGGGGGGTTTAGGTCCCTAGACTGTGTGGGGTCAGAGGGATTGAGATTTCTTTAAGTGGAGCATGTCCAACAGCTCTGGGTTTGACATAGCTTTGTATATTAGGCACAGGTTCCCTCTGAGTAGGCGATATGCGATGGAATAAAGCTGGAGTTTTTTGAGTCGGTCTGCATACGGCATCTGTCTGAGGCTGGTAATCATCTTTTTGAGGTATTTCTGTGGCCTTTCCAGTTGTTGTAGATGCCTTGTGAGGTGCATACCAAAAGGGGTGTTGTACTCTATAATGGGTCTAATGAGTGACGAGTAGAGGGGAACAATGACCTCTTTTTTCCTGGATGAGAAACCTTTTGTGATGAGATGTGCCACATAGAAGGATTTCCTGACTACTGTGGCGATGTGATTATCAAAGAAGAGACTACTGTCCAACTGTGTCCCATGGTCTCTTATCACACTTTCTGTGTTAAGTAGACTACCACCTATGTGGTAGCTCATGGGTACAGAGTTTTTACCAAAGGGGATGACAATGCACTTTTTGGCACTGAGCTTGAGGCCACGGCTTTGACACCAGGCATATGTCTCAGTGAGGCCCTTTTGTAGGGTAAAAATCACCTACTAACACCTACTAATACAAATCATGCATCACAGTGATGTATAATGTTGGTAACAAGGATTAAGTATGGCTGCAGCGCATGCTATTGAGTGCCATAGGTCATGCATGTTGACCGTTGGGTAGTGAGAGGTCTGTGTAATATCTTTGTGCCACCTCAGCTGTAAGTGTGTGTGTGTGTGTGTGTGTGTGTGTGTAGAAGTAAACCGTAACATACAGGTCTTAATTTACATTTCTTGTCTGCCCCTCACAGGTGGCGAGGTGGGTCAGGGTCCCTCCTGTAGGCAAACTGATGTCAGTGTACATACAGACTCTGACAATGATGATAGGCATAGTGAGGCACAGGAAGGGCTGTCAGGGGCTGAATCTGTGCCATTGGTTGCCGTCCCACTTTTTTCCACCCCATCCCTGCACACATTCACAATGCCCATACATATCCATCACCAGTGGCCATAGATGAGGGACAGTTGGTGGGTGGTGGCATGGGACAGGAAAGTGTGGTGACTATGGCAAGTGTGTCTGTACACAGCAGCTATAGCCAGATGATTGGCGAGGTACCATACATGCAGATGTTACAGGAGTGCTCGAAGGAGGGCTGCTGGCCATCATGCCCCTGGCAGATGTGCCACAGCAGATGTTCACCAGATGCATGTATTGGGCCATCATGGAGGCACAGGCATGTATGGAACGTTACACCAGATATAGTCTGAGGCTGCAGAGGGCTACTCTTCCTGCTGTATGTGACTACATCCATGATCTTGCAGATGCCCACTGTTATTTTGCAGAGGTCATGGAAAGACTATTGGGTGAGATGGTGGGAATCCTCAACCGTGTGGTGTCTGTGGTAGAGCATGTTGTGGGAGTAGGGCATCGGCCACGTGGATGTAGGTCAACAACACCAACAGGTGGAGATCTACGTGGACATGCAACATCTTGCAGCTGCTCCCGTAGTGGCAGTACCAGCACCAGCACTGCAGGGTGGTGCTGTCCACACCACAACACAGCAGGCCATGTGCACATGGTCCTGGCCTGTCCCAACAGGGACGCGGATCCAGCAGACAATTGTCACCATCAGGGGATAGTACCATATCTGGGCTTCTGCCTGGTGGTGCCCGTGCAACCCCTGGCAGGCGTAGTTCCCATGTCTGTGGCCGGACGCGGTGACCTGTACACCTGCTATGCACAGTCCACAGCTGTCCAACATACACCTGTATAGGGCAGCCACAAGACAGAACTGTGTGCATACATATACACACACACACACATCAACAACACAGCTAGGGCACCTCCATACCTACACACACCACTTCTGCACAGGCCGCTTAATAAAGAACCCCCTAACCCACACACGTCAACCAAATGGCTCAGCCTAGGCATCTGGCAAACCCACACCACACCCTATGCATATGATGATACCTGTGCCACATCCCTGTCATCCATACCATCGGTACAAGAACATGCTAATATGGTTTTGAAGCACATGGTGAATGTACTAAAGTTTAGCAATGTAATGCTGTTTAACTTGTCAGGGGGAATGTTTAGTGCTTACATGTCAGGGTATGTAGCTGTCCAGCCATGATGCATTATAGCTGTTATTGACACTGACTGATTGTGGTCTCCATAATGTATTCTGTTTGTGTTCTAGGTGTCTATGTGTCAGGAGGATGCTGGTCTGTATTCCTTTTCTACAAGGGGTGTGGCACTGTGGTGACACATTGACTGTGTCATATCCCGGGTACAGCCGAACACAAGTAACAGGTCTGTGTAACAGTTACTGCATGTGCCACATGGCTGATAGGTCTGAGGGATGTATACAGGTGAGTGCATGGTGGCTGATGTAACAGAGGCTTTTGTGTTGATGCAATACACAGACAATACTGTTCACATGGATGTCATTCCAATTCATTCCAAACCATTGCACACTTAGACATCATAGACAAAATAATCAAACTAAATATAAACCCTTATTCTACCTTATGACCAGTAATAGTGACTCACAAACAGAACATAGCAAATCAAGACAAGGGCAGATTGTCTCCTCTGAAAAGTTCACTACTAGTGGGATGCCTCCAGGACTCATCCTTGGGTCTGTTTCTGTGGGTGATAACCCCACTCAAAATCAACAGTTAGGGAGAAGAACACTATTGTGGTGTAGAGATGTCATTCTTTTCATATGTCTAAGCTGATGTGACCAGGTTCCCAGCTTATTTCAAACAGAGAGCCATCATCAATTCTCCTGAGGATTCCCTGATCCTACAAAGTGGTAAGCATGTGCAAATATATCAGGATCATGACCAACACTTAAATGCTAAAAAGTATATATCATAGGTTCATACTAGGCTATCTGCCCTAGGGCATTTATAAGCCTAGACAGAGTTGTGTGGCTTTCACCACCCCTTAGGTTGAAGAATACTATACCCATTACTTTGCCGTGCCTCTGTCCAGCAGTGATACAGAGATGATCCCCGGGGTAAACCTACGATCTCCCATCCACTGGTCAAGATTCCTCTTGAACAGAGCCAGCGAGGTGCTCTGTCTCGCATGGACCGGGATTCTGTTCCACAGCATAGGGAGTCTCTGGGTGATGAATCTGTCCCTCCAGCACGTCCTATTTATATCCGTGTTGAGGTTTAAGTCTCTTGCTCTTGTGGCTCTGGTGGATTTGGATTTTTGAGGTGGAACATGTCCATTAATTCGGGTTGGACATGGCCTTGTATGTCAGGCACAGGTCACCTCTGAGCAGACGGTATGCGACTGAATAGAGCTGGAGTTTCTTCAGTAGGGCAGCATATGGCATATTTTTGAGCCCCTTTATCCTTTTGGTGAGGAACTTTTGGGGTCTTTCCAATTGATGCAGGTGTCGGGTAAGATACATTCCGAATGGGGCATTGTACTCAATCATTGGTTTGATAAGTGAAGAGTACAGGGGAACAATGACCTCCCTTGATCTGGATGTGAATCCCTTCATAATCAAGTGGGCAATGTAGAAGGTCCTCCTAACCACTTTGGCAATGTGAGTGTCAAAAGAAAGGTTACTGTCAACTTGGGTCCCCAGGTTCCTGATAACCTCTTCTGTGCTTAATGGATTGCCACCTATGTGGTAACTTGGGGTTACCTTCTTTTTACCAAAGGGTATGACTATATATTTTTTGGCGTTTAGCTTAAGGCCATGGCTCTGGCACCAGTTATCCATTTCTATGAGACCTCTCTGAAGGATATCTGTGTCTGATGGATTTTCAACTATGGCGCCCAGTTTGCAGTCATCTGCAAACTTTGTAAGCCACAATCCTCCTATGTTTGCCTGCACTTCTGAAAAGTAGATGCCGAACAAGAGGGGGCCCAGGACTGAGCCCTGTGGGACACCGCTTGTGACAGGCTTGGAGTCTGACATGGCACCAGCAACTCTAACCCTGTGGGTTCTGTCCTTGAGCCAGTTTGCAACCCATCTTGTGACATATGGGTTTACATTTAAGCTGGTGAGCTTTACCCGAGTGGGGTATTGTGTCGAAAGCTTTTGCAAGGTCAAGGTAGGCTGTGTGAACTGCCTTACCCTCATCAATGGCCTTGGTGACTGTTTCAAAAAAGTCGACCAAGTTCAAGAGGCATGATCTGCCCTTGACAAAGCCGAATTGGGTAGGATCCAATGTCTGTAGGTCCCCTATGTCTTTATTTATGAGTTCCATTATGATCCTCTCCATAGCTTTGCAGACCAGGCTTGTTAAGCTTATGGGGCGGTAATTACCAGGGTCCGTAGAAGCACCGCCTTTGTGGAGTGGGACCACAGTTGCCGAACGCCACTCTTTGGGTGCATTATCCTGTGGTAAGGCTAAGATTAAACAGCAGCCTTATGTGTGGGTTTAGTTCCTCATTGAGTTCATGTAGCACACAGCCGGGGACACCATCCGGTCCCATTGATGCTGTGTTTTTAGCTTTAGAGAGAGCAGCTCTCACCTGGGCATTTGAGATGATTGGGAGGCTACACTCTGCTGGGATAGATATTTCTCCTTTTGGGGGAGAGGGAGAAATTTTCACTGAACCTGTCTGCCAGTATGTTTGCAATGTCTGTGGGTTCAGTGATTTTTGTATCATTTTGGACTAATTCTGAGCATATCTGGGAGTTTCCACCCAGATTTCTAACATAGCTAAAGAAGGCCTTATGATTGTCTTTTGAGTCCTTGGTGATTTTTCTCTCAAAGTTGGCCTTGGATGATTTTATGAGTGATCGTAGTTTTTTACTAGTATTGATCAGAGATGTCTTCCCTTTTAGGGATTTTGCTCTATCTTGTAGTAACTTTCTCCTCTTGTTGTAAAGTTTGTTTATGGCTGGGGTCCACCAGATCGGCTTGCCTTTGGTGGAAAGGGTCTTGATTTTATTTGGGATTGCTTGATCCATGCAATCCTGGAGGTGCTCGTAGAAAGCATTTGTAAGGGATTCAGCAGCGTGGGTTGTGGTTTCCAATGGCTCAGAGGCCTTGAAGGATACCACACCAGTCTTAAGAAGTGTGAAGTTGGCTTTTGAGAAGTTCTTCACTGTGGTCTTTTTTGTTGGGGGTGGGGGCGGGATGTCGATCTCCAGTGAGATTAGTTTATGGTCTGATCTCACCAATGGGGGATATACTTCCAGTGTGGAGCATTTTGTCCCCATGTTTGTGATGATCAGGTCTAGTATATTTTCACCTCTTGTGGGAATGGTGACAAGTTGTTCCATAGCATTTGAGTTTATGAACTCCAGGAACCTTTGGGCTAGGGTATTGGGGCTTGAGTAATGTTCCCAGTCTATGTTTGGGTAGTTGAAGTCACCCAATATGATGGTGTTTGGAGAGACATTTATACTCTCCAGTGTCTTCAGGAAGGCTGTGTGGGGTTCCTGAGTTTGAGAGGGTGGCCTGTAACATGCTACAAACTGTAGAGCAGTTTTGCCTATGGTTAATTGCACCTGAATGGTCTCTGATGCTTAGTGAGTTGCCACCAGCCTGGAGGTGTGGGTATCCTTGATGAATATGGATACACCCTCCTTTTGTGGTACGGTCTGGGTTTTGGGGCCGGAACGCATGATATGAGGTAAAACCTGATAGTGCCGGGGTGCTCTCAGGAGCTTTGAACCAGGTTTCAGTCACAGCACAGACATCGATGTTCTCCATACTGAGGAGGGCTTCGAGGGCGTGCATCTTGAGATTTAGACTTCTGGCATTGAGCAGCATTACCCTTAGTTTTTTCCATTATTGTTTTCTAGGGCGGTGAGTTTAAAATTTGAGCCTGGTCTAAAAAAGGCACTATGGGGGTGGCAAGAGCCTTTGCCAATATCCAGAAACCCAGGGGTGACAGGTGCAAGCTGTCCCTTGCGAAGCAGCGTGGCTCGTCAAGCATGTCATTCCAGGCAGACAGACATTGGATCTCCTTAGAATGACACCAGAAATTAAGCCAATTATTAAAACTGATCATTTTGTCTCTGTATTGTGGCATCATTCTTGGTGAAGGTAGGATAATGCTCAGGGTCAGGGTCATACCAGCCTGGGCTACATAATCTGAGAGCTCCTTTATGTCTCTTTTCATGTAGTCTAGGAGGCGCCTCAGGTCATTCACACTGGCATGGACAATGACTGAGTCATACTTGTACTTGCTGTGGAGTGACCTGAGTGCTTGTGTTATGTGGCGGATTCTAGTGCCCGACAGGCAGCTTACTGTGACCCTCTCCTTGTTCAGTCTGGTGAGTGGGACGTCAGTGTGTCTGACTATGGAGTCACCTATGACAAGTGTGTCTGGCATTGTGTTTGGCCTTAAGGGCTGTGACTGATTTCCACACTGACTTTGTGATCTATGTGTTGCTTGTGTTATGTCATGAGGTGGCAGTTGTTTGGGTGTCTGCTTTGGAGGCCTCTGCTGTTTTGGTAGATTTTTGATCAGTGCCTCGGAGTATGTCTTTGTGTGTTTATGTGTTTGATTTGTAGTTGTGATAGTTCTATGTGAGACTGGGTTTATGGTGTGTGTGGTTACCTTCTCCTCCTGTCTGGTTTTGCCAGTCCTGAGTTGAGAGAGCTCAGCCTCCAGTTTGACTACATAGTTGCATCTCTCGCATGTATTTGTGTTTTGTGGGAGGAGAAGAGTGTTGTCTGTGTACATGAGGCAATTGTAACATTGCCTCAATATTCCCAGATTCACCAGCTGAGCAGGAGAGGACGCTAGCAACTGACCCTTTGACATGCTAGAAGAAATGAAAAAGTTTGCTGTGTAACTGAGTCAGAAAGGACCTATAGGGAAGTGGGTACTCAAGGGGGTTTTAAGCTAGTGAAGTACTTTGTATAATATAGAAGTGCTTTACCTGACTAAAAAATGCTTTAGGGAACAAGTGCTGAGCTTTACAGATAGAGAATAGACTGTTTAGATTACAAGTAGAGCAGTTCTAAGGGAAAAATGAAGAGCAGACTTTACAGAGCCAAAATAGTTTAACCTTGTTTAACCGCCTCGATGGTGCTCTAGTGGCAACTCCGCTAAATGCAGAAAAGGCAATAAGTCAGTAGTACAGGCTAGCACACTTTAGTGGGCAGCCAAACAATTAAATTAAACAGCAAACAAACACTTTTCGACTTGAATTACACTAATTTCGACTAAAATGTATTTTTTAAGTGCAGATAATAAAAAATGCAGTAAATAACTATGAAAACAGTTAAAGTTTGCTCTAGGTAAGCAGTAGAAGGTAAAACAAATATAAAAAACAGCAGGATACTTAATCAGGAAAGCAGTCGCTTTTTTTTCAGTTCTCTGTAGCCAGTTAGACTCAACAGGACCACGTGGAGCTGTGTCTGAGCAATATGGCTTCAAAAAAATGCAGATTTTAACCAGGGAACTTCAAAAGAGCTAGAAATGGTCCAAAATGACCAATTACTACAGCTTCTTGTGCTGAGGTCACTTCCCTCAAGGACAGGTAGGCTATTCAAGGCTCCCCACTCCCACTGGTGAGCTAAGAAACTTCCTTCTAGCCAAGTAAGGCAATGGACAACACAGGAACTACAACACAGCCCAGGATACAGCAAGGCCTGTAAACTGGTCTAACTTTTCTAGGAGAGGCAGGAAAACAAGGAATATTTTTTTTTTTTTTGTTTTTAAATAGAAACACACAGAAATGCAGAAAAGGCAATAAGTCAGTAGTACAGGCTAGCACACTTTAGTGGGCAGCCAAACAATTAAATTGAACAGCAAACAAACACTTTTCGACTTGAATTAGACTAATTTCGACTAAAATGTACTTTTAAGTGCAGATAATAAAAAATGCAGTAAATAACTATGAAAACAGTTAAAGATTGCTCTAGGTAAGCAGTAGAAGGTAAAACAAATATAAAAAAACAGCAAGATACTTAATCAGGAAAGCAGTCGCTTTTTTTCAGTTCTCTGTAGCCAGGAAGACTCAACAGGACCACGTGGAGCTGTGTCTGAGCAATATGATCTTTGAAAAACATGAGCATCCATGCACATACCACAAATGTGATAACTCCACTCAAAATCAACAGTTGGGGAGAAGAGCATTATTGTGGACAATGAGGTCTCCTTCAACCACCATGTACCTAATGTCCTTAGAAAATACTTCTGGTGAGCCATGCTGATTACTAAAGCTATTTCTTGTAGGTGTACAGATGTCATTTATTTATTTACTCTTTGGTGACTAGGTTAGTCCCACTAGGACAGTACCCTCTTTTAAGGGGAATCTCAAGGTGATATTAACTAGGGTCCCTATTATTTTTAGCGAATGCAATGAATTGCGAACGCTGTTTAGTCGAATGTCATTAAGCCAAAGGGAAAAAAAAAATCACTGGGCCATTTTTGGGACTTTGCCATTTCCTCCACAGTGGTGTGATCTCGGAGTTGGTATATTTAAGTAGGGGGGCATGAGGGGCATTGCCCCCCACATCTGGGGGGGGGGTGAAGCCCCCACTTTATTTTGTGGTTTGATTTTTCTTTTTTTTAACGGATCAGTGATTTTTTTTCCCTGGGAAAAAAATCGCTGAACCGTGTGTTCGACATTTTGGGTTTTCAGGGACTGTGGGTCGATTATATAGCGTTCGCAATTCATTGCGTTTGCTTATATAATATAGACCCATTAAATAGCTGACATGAAGAAATTTGGTCAGAGCACTTGTGGAACTTTCTCTACTCTTTTTTTCGATAAGTGCTAAGGTATCTTTTACATCCACCTCTGCTACGACCAACTCAGGCTGATGGAACCTCAGTTTAAAAGCTCATCCAAAGGACAGCAATGCAGCACTCTTCCCTTACATACTGCACTTCAATGTCAGTATAGGAAAATTAATCCAATTATCTGGTGTGTGGGAAAATACTCCATAGCATTCAGATCTTCCAGCACCTAAGGTTAGTGTGCTACTTGTTGAGCCACCGACCTTGTGTACTCCTCCCATATTAGCCCCATGAAAGAACATAACACAACCTTTGATGTGTACTTATCCAGATGCATGATCACTTTTTAAAGGCCCTCAATGGTTCCCCACTAAGAAAATCAAGAGCCCAAGTTATATGATCTACTCACCATGCCTTCAAACTCTATCTCAGTTTCTGTCTTTTACCCACTTCTGTGGTATGCATGTACCAAGTCTACAAGCTCTTAAATGACCTTGACCTAAGTGACCTTCTATATGTTCACAAAACTGGTAACATCACAAACACCTGGCCAAATCATTATCTACGTCTACTATGCCTTTTAGGCAATACCAGTCTGATAAACCTTCCAACATAGTAAATTTGACTCAAGATAGCTACTGCCTTGCACTCAACTCACTTCAATGGCTAGAATTCACCCAACAATTCCAACTATCACAATTTCATATCACACATTCCGTTCTATACAGGCCTACTTCCTGCTCTTCTCTCTTCTCCCTTGTATCCTACTACACCCCCAATTGTCCTGTCTGTACCTCCAATCAACAACTCCTTGATATCTATAAACCTAAACAAAAACATTGGAAAACTACTATACAAACACACTATAGCCCAAGCCTGGAATAAACTCCCCTTGTACATAAGAACCATCCCCCACCACAAGCACTTCAAAAAGGAGCTAAAACAACTCCTATTAAACACAAAGTCCTGCCCCTGTCATGACCCTACCTAATGGTCCACACCCCTTTGTCTCCAGTATCCTGTACAGAAATATTACACCACTCCATTTTTCTCTAAACACATTTCATCGTAATTCCATGGGCTAGGCTACTATGTCACATGTACTGTAAATATGTATATATTAAGCTCTACTTTAACTATCTTCTCTTTATTATAATTTAGCCCTACTTTAATATTTTCTCTTCAGACATGTCATATACTAACACTGCTTTTGTTTTCTTTTCCTCTCTTACCTAATATCACCATTCTTTTTTGTTAAAAAAAAAAAAAATTTCTACCTTTTCACAAATCGATGAGTTATAACATGTTTTGTTTTTTCTGTACTCATAAAAATCTTTTGCGTATATATTCCTTTTTTTGGTCTATACAACTCTGGAGCTTTTCTCCTTGGGTCTCCACTGAAAATGGGCTGCTGGCTCTGTTGAACCAACCCAGTTAGCAAATGTCTAATAAATAAAATAAATAATAAGATAAACTAAAGGTGTTACTGCTCAATGTCAGGAGTCTCAATATGAACCTCCAATCCATGGAAGCACTCTTCACCCTGCAGAGTGTTGACATCTGTGCAGTTACTGGCACCTGGCTTAAAGCCACAGGAGGCACCCTAGAAGTGCAAGGCTATAATGCTTCCACACATTTAGACAAGCTTCTGCACAAGAAGGGACAAGAGCTGGAGGTGTATCAATCTACATAAAAATTAAGCACACCTCAAAATTGGTCAAACAATATGATATGCTTGTGCTAATCTATGTCCAATTAACCTTAGGTAAAGTCCCATATCGTATACTTGATTAATCTAGGCCCCTGACTATAACCCAGGATAACCATACCACATACTTGAATGCACTGGAGTCACTCACAATGAAGCCCAACACCATATTCATGGCTTATTTTAACTATCCCACTACAAACTGGGATATATATACTCAACCACTAACATGCATCAAAGATTCCTGCATTTTGTCAATTAAAACACCCTACAATAGCTAATCTGCACATCTACTAGGGGTGCAAACATCCAGAATATGGTACTCAAAAATATGAGAGAATGTTGCTCCCCTCCTTGTGTAATATCATCACTGGAAAGATCAGATCGCAGAATGGTCACTCTTGAAATAAATATAAAACCTGAACTTCCAGCAAACCCCAGAACCTTTAAAAACTTTTCCTACGGTTACTTTCTCCTATTAAGTGATGGCATAGATAAAGCCCCCCCAAACTCATTGAAAATTGTGGCCTGTTTACGGAGACCCTGTATATGCATGTAAATAACTGCATAGAAACAGCAGTACCAAACTGGAATAAACTTAGCACAAACTCCAAAATCAAGCTCCCTTGGTGAACCCCCCCCCCAGTATAAATAGGTTGTATAACAAAATAAATAAAATGCTGTCCAAAAAATAGGAAGGGCTATACCCAAAATACAAAAAAACTCCCTCATCAGTCTCAAGAAGCAACTAAGGGAATACTCAAGTCCACCAAAGCTAACTTTGAGGCAAAAATAGCCCCCAGGTTAAAGATAACCATAAGACATTTTTTAGTTATGTACACAGCCTTAAAGTGAACATCCAAGAGTGTGATGACCTAATAGTACATGGAACGTACTATACCAATATGTGGAAAAAGTAAATTTGCAGGCGGATAAATTTTGCTCCAATTTCACCCTCTGTCACCCCCCCATTACCCCCAGACAATATTATCTGCCATTTCTCCCCAGCTATTACTAAACAACAGGTACTCACTGCACTCTCCAGAGCTAAACACTGCATCAGTAGGCCCTGATAATATCCCAGGATGCCTCCTGAATAGACTGAAACACAACCTGCCAGTCCCACTAGAATCTCTATTCAACTGCAAACTCAAGACAGGCTTTCTCCTTAGGGAATGGAGGACTCCAATGGTAATCCCACACAATAAACAAAGACGGACCATCAACAGACCTAGGGAACTGCAGAACCATAATTTTGATTAGTCTTACATGTAAGGCTATGGATGGAGCTGATAAACAAAGACATAGAAAATCTTCAAACACTGGACCCATCCTAGTTCATTTTTTTCAAGGACAGGTTATGGCTACTAAACCTGGTGACCTTCTTCGAGGAGATCACTAAAGCATGGATGAGGGCAAAACAGTGCATATACTGCCTACCACTACCTGGCAAAGTGGTAATACCTCATTTGGGCATTATACACAACCTCACAAATTTAGGCATAAATCCCAGTGTCACCGAATGGATATCCAAATGGCTCTTGGAAAGGACACGTGAAGTTAGGGTGGGGGAATTCACCTCCACCAAGAGGCCTGTTACTAGTGGTGTACCACAGTTCTTGGTACTGGGACCTCTTCTGTTCAGGATATACTTCACTGGAGTCAAGGCAAATGTAGAGAACCTTTGGTTGACCAGATCTGCTGATGGCTGCAAGCTGTGTGCAATCACTGAATCCCCTAAAGATGTAGATATCCTCCAGAAGCATCTGACACAGACAAATAACTGCTGCCAACACCATGGCCCAAACCTCAATGCAAAGAAAAGGCATAATTATACCTTTTGGAAAGACGATCATCCATGCAAATATTAACATTGATAACACTTCCCTAACAGTAGACCCAGTAGTAAGGGACTTGGGAACTCAAGGTGACAGCAACCTCAACTTTGGTCACTGTGTGTCTATGGTGGTAAGAAAATCTGTCCATGTGACACAATTTATAAGTAAGCTGCCCATAAATATAGGAGTCCCACAGGGTTCTATCAGGACCACTACTATTCACAGTCTTCACAAATGACCTCCATACCTCCACACAGCATGCATCTATCATTCAGTATGCAGATGATACTACCTTAGTATGTGCTGCACAAAATATTCCCACCCTCCTGCAAACAAGTCAACTAGCATTCTCTGACGTTGAAAACTAACTTACCAAAGCCCAACTTATCCTCAAGCCAAAGAAAACTCAGCTTATAATTATAACCAGTTATATTATAACAAAAACACTGATAACAGTCAATTCACTATCTACTCCACAAATGCTACTCCAATTGCTCCAGTGGCACAGGCTAAGCTATTGGGAATAACCATAAACTCCCACCTAAAATTTGATACTCATCTCAACTTAACTATTAAAAAAGTACATGCTAAACTAGGGATCAGTCTACTGTATCAAATCGTTTCTTACCAACAACACAAGAGCAGCCATTGCTCGCTCCCAACTTCTATCCACCCTACTCTATGCATTTTCCATTCTGACTAATCTCAACAAAACTGAACTAAGCAAAATGGAAGCCTGTTATAACAGAATTGCCTGCTTTGCTGCAAATTGCCTATATAGAAATCATCACTGTACTGCTTTGGGACAGCTCCACTAGATTAAACTGCCCAACCTCCTAACCTACAATCAGCTCTGCCTCTGTCATTGTTATCTATTACCTCGCCAATAAGTGCCCTGCCCTCAAAAAACTAGTACAACGTCACTCAGCCAAAAGGCCTCTTAAATCATCAAGAAAACTACTGCTAGAAGTCACCAACAGCTACAATAGCTTTGGGGACACACTATATAGTTGTTCAGTGGATAAAAAATGTAACTCTTTCCCCAGTAGCATACAAAACACATCGTCCAAAGCCTCCTTTAAAAACCTCATTAGGCAACATCTCAAGCAAAGTTGGCAGTACCATGACTGCTCCCCAGACTAGTGAAAGCGGATAAGGTACACATAACTAAACCTAGAGTACTTAATAATAGTTTTCACTCTTACTCACAAACACTGGCTAATGTGCAATGTATGTACTGTACCTGTGTACTACGTATTATTCTACCTATGTTCCAAATTTCAGATGTACACCACAAATCTATTTAATTACCTTTATTTTTAAGTTAATATTTTCTTGTTTGTTCTCTCCACTGTAACTGTTGATGTGCTGCATACTACTGTAAAAACATGTCTGTTGTAATTTGTCTGTATACTGATCATGTCTAAATATTTAAATGTATCTGTAATTTTTCTGTGTGGAGCTTTTCTCCCCAGGCCTCTGCTGAAAAAGGGTCTGTTCGGCTCGATCAGATGGGTCTATATTAGAACATCGAAGTTTCAAAACTTCGAATGCTCAAATATCGAATTCTGTTCAGCGAAAGCTGAAAATATCGAAGCAACAGAAAACCAAATTCTTTCCTAGGGAAAGAATTTGGTTGTCCGTTTCTGTTGCTATGGTATTTTCAGTGCTGTGGTGGAAAGGTACGGGTCTGGTTCAGGTAAGTGTGCGATTGAGTGTGGGTTAGGTTAGTTAGGCTTAGGGTGTGGGTTAGGTATGTGTGCGATTGTGTGGACATGAGGGTTAGGGCGGGTTAGGGCGTGGGTCAGGTAAGTGTGCGATTGTGTGGACGTGAGGGTTAGGGTGGGGTAGGTGAGTTAGGGTTAGGGCACGGGTGAGGTGAGTGTGCGATAGTGACGGACCTTAGGGTTAGGGTTTGGGTTAAGGTAAGTGGATAGTTAGTGGTGTGTGTATACTTTAGTGTAGGGTTAGGTGTAAGATTTTAGGTGTATGTGTGTGGATTGCTGTTTGTTTGGTGTGCTTGTGTTGTGTGTAAGTGTTTTGGAACAGCAAATTTTTTCCCTAGGAAAAATTTGCTGTTCTGTATGTTCGATGTTTTCAGCTTTCGCTGAATAGGGTTCGATATTAGAACATTCGAAGTTTTGAAACTTCAATGTTCTAATATAGACCCAATCAGACACCCCCGGTTAACAAATGTAAAATAAAATAAAAAAAATAATAAAAATAAAAAGTGCATGGCATCCAGTTTTAATAAGATCATAGTCCCACTAACTCAGCCTTCATTAGACCAATAATTAAGTACAATGCACCCTTCAGCGTGTACCTGACCATGCATTTGCAAGAGATGGAAAAGCCACAAAGGTTACTCATTAAAAGAATACAGGATGCAAATAACATGTCCTATGTGGACTGCCTCAAAGCCCTGTCCTTGTAGTCAGTCTCCAAAAGATTACTGAGGGGTGATGTATGTCTAAATAAGGTATTCTCCGATCCAGCCCTGTTGGATATGCTACACATTCCCGAAACAAACAGTACTATAAAGGAACTTAAGATGGAAGAAGTGAATAAATATTTGGGAACTGATGAAGGAACACCAATAAAACATGAGCAAATGTAAATAAAACTCTGTAAGGAATATTCCAGAATACAAACTAATATTGAAAACCACTTTGACATCCAGGAATAAAGTCATAGCTGTAAACTAATCTGCTCTTCCTGTTTTAAATTACAGTTTTGGTGTGACTGGACTGGATCAGGTGGACAGAAAAACAATAAAACTGCTTCACACTTGCCAAATGATATATAAAAATCCATTTTAAAACATGAGGAGAGGAAGTCCAAGATGGTCTCTCTACCTAGTTTAGCAGAAGTGTTCAACTGGAATGCTGAAATGGAAATCAAACCAGAAGTAGACAAAAATTAGACAGCAACTGAATGTGCCAAAAAACAGAAGAATGTAAGGAGAAGCATCAGATGAGAAGGAATGAAATGTGGAAAAGCCATAAATGTGGCGGCAAATATAGAGTTCTCCTGGAATAACATTATGTTGATTAGGATTTGACACAGGAATGGACAAGGAGATGTGAGTTGAAACCAAAGGATGAAAGGTTAATAATGTCATCCCAGGATAGTGGACTACATACATGTTGTTTTACAAAATCTGTTGAGCATATGGGAGAGGCAGACAAATGTAAGTTCTGTAAAAAAAAAAAAAAAAAATTTGGAAACAGTCGCTTAGCTTCTTGCTGGGTATGATACTCTCATGGCAAAGGACCTATACACTGAAGTGCACAATAATGTGGTAAGATTTTTCCATTGAGGATTGTGCAAACACAACAACATTGCTATACATTGTGTGTCTCACATACAGTGAAAAAAAAGTCATAAAATATCAAGATTTGCAGGCAAAAAGGAGAGCAATGTGAATGAAAGTTACCAGACTGTAACAACAGTAGTAGCAGCGGTGGCAGTAGTAGGAGGATTAGTAGTAGTAGGAAGAGGAGGATTAGTAGCAGTAGTAGGAGGAGTAGTAGGTGGAGGAGTAGTAGGAGGAGGATTAGTAGTAGTAGGAGTAGTACTAGTAATAATAGTAGTAGTAGTAGTAGTAGTAGGAGTAGTAGTAGTGGATCTAAAAAAAATTTACAGTCATATTTGGATAGGCTAACAATACAAGTAATTCCCTATGAATGCAGGTGTCAATTCTGGGCCCATTACAGGTGCTTCAAAGAGAACTTTTGGTGAACATCACAGATTGAAACACTACTAATTTCATGAACTTCAGTGATACCCTGACCTAGGAATGGGGTTCATTCCAATAATAGTATTAGAAACCCAAAAGACTTGCAGAGATTATACCAGACATCTCACAGATCCATCTAAATGGTATGTTTACAAAACAACATGCAACCTGTCCAAGTTTAACTCAGACATATTCATAACTACTCTATCATCCATTAACAGGAATATCCTAAAATTCCTCCCCTTAGATGATGCTGTAAGCAAATTTAATACAGCTTCCCCAATTAGCCTTGCACCTCATAGAAAGAAGAATTAAAAACAAATAATGCAATTTGGCTATCCAATGCAGGCTAAAGAAAAAAAAATGGCAGAAATATAAAAAGTACAGTTTTGTACCTACCATAAATGTAGATGTTCGAAGATCCACATTGCTGCAGTCCTTACACTTGGGTAGTCCGCTGTCCTCGGTCGGCCCGAATATCAAAGTATAAGGCTGACGTCGGTCAAGGCGCATTTGACTGACATCAGGACGTCAGGGTACAAATGCGCACGACCGACGTCATATCCTCAGTCTTTTCTTGCCCCAGATGTCAGAAGACCCTAAAAAGAAAGGTCAAAACCAAAAGACAGCAAACAAACAACCAACCATCCTAGCACTAAAAATATGTACAATATATACAATATACACCATATTGACAACCCAACCCACACAACCGCCTCTAACTACAGAGGGAAGGAATGAGTTGGACTGCAGCAATGTGGATCTTGAACATCTACATTTATGGTAGGTACAAAACTGTACTATGTTCTTCATCTCACATTGCTGCAGTCCTTACACTTGGGTAGAATCCCAAAGCAGAGGTAAGGGAGGATGGCCAAACTATAAGGAAGCAGGAGCTGCCAAAATGCCCTGCAAAACAGCAGTGGCAAAACCAGCCCTAGATTTAGAATAAAGTGGTAGGTGATAATGCCTAGAGAAAGTATGCACTGAACTCCAAGTAGCTGCCTCCAAAATATCCTTAGTTGCCACCCCCTCAAAAAGCTGTAAGTGGCAGTAGCCCTAGTGGAATGAGGCCTAATCCCAGCTGGAATCTCCTTGCCATGATGAGAATAACAGAAAGCAATGCAAAACCCAATCCACTTAGAAATAGTTTGTTTTGACACAGGCTTGCCCTGAGAACTCAAAGCAAAGGAAACAAATAACTGCTGAGACTGCCTGAACCCTTTAGTTCTGTCCAAATAATATCGCAACTGCCTGTGTACATCTAAAGTGTGCAAAATCTTTCCCCTTTATTTTGGGGATTTGCATAAAAAGTAGGCAAATGAATAGTTTGGTTTAAAGCCACACTAGAAACCACTTTAGGCATAAAGGAAGGATTAGTACGTAAAGATACCCTATCCTTATGGAAAATTAAGAAAGGCTCAACCGCCATAAGGGCCTGCAACTCAGAAACCCTTCTTGCAGAGGTAATGGCCAACAAAAAGCAGTCTTCCATGATAAATATTTCAACTCGGTAGTAGCTGCAGGCTCAAAAGGTTGTAGAGTGAGTTTCTCCAACACAAAATTGAGATCCCAAGCAGGAGTAGGAGCTCACGTGGGGTCTTATATTCTTTGCCCCTCTAAGAAATTGCTTGAACAAAGGATGAGAAAACAATGGTGGGTCACAATCATAGTGAGCTGAAATTGCTGCAGCATGAACCTTAATAGAAGAGAAGGACAAACCTTTGTCCAGTAATTCAGTAAGATATTGAAGAGCCGCACTTAAATTAGGCTCAGAAACATCAAAATCCTTTGCTGCACTCCAAAATAAAAATCTCTTCCATTTATCTGCGTACACTTTCCTTGTACTAGGCCTTCTAGCTTCCAAAATAACATTCAAAACTTGCTGTGGAAGTTGAGACCCATTATGGTTCAAAACAGAATATGCCAGGCTGTTAGGTGAAGAGAGTGAAGCTTGACATTGAGCAAATGACTGTCCTCCTGAGACAACAGGTGTGGAATCAAGGCAAAGGCCATGGAGGCTCCCATACCAGGCTTCTCAGTAATGGGTACCAATGCTGTCGAGGCCAATCTGGAGCTATCAAAATCATCCTTGGCTTGTCCTGTCTGGCCTTGAGTAGTACCTTTGGGAGGAGAGGCAGTGGTGGAAAGGCATACACATGAAGATTGCTCCAATTGAAAGAAAGAGCATCCACTTTCCAAGCTGTGGGATGAAACCTTTTAATTGCAAAACTTTGGCAGCTGGTGGTTTAGTGGAGAAGCGAACAGATCTATGTCTGGAGTTCCCCATGACACTGTCAATTTCTGAAATACATGAGGATCCAATTTCCACTCGTGGGGATCCATGATTAGCCTGCTCAACACATCTGCTAAGGAGTTCTGTGCTCCTGGCAGAAACCTTGCCTGAAGATTTAGCTGTAAACTGAGAGCAGTCTCCCACAAAATCATTGCTTGCCTGCATAGAGGATAAGAATGTGTTCCCCTTGCTTGTTGATGTACCACATGACAGTTGTGTTGTCTGTTAGAATCAACACCTGCCCTGGAAGAAGTAAATCCTTGAAAGCTATTAATGCAAACTGGACTGCTAACATCTCCTTCAAGTTGATATGTAGATGTTGTAGTCTGGCAGGCCACTTGTCTTGTATCCACTTTCCATTCAGATGAGCTCCCCAAGCTTTGTCTGAGGCATCTGTCGTTAGAATCTGACTCGCCTCTGGCGGGTCACAGAGAGTCCCTTGTTTAGGTGACATTCCTGAGCCCACCACAACAATTCCTTCTGTATGCAAGGTATTATTTGAATGACAGTGTCCAGATCCTGGCAGTGCTGTGTCCATACATTTTGAGATACCATTGTAACTTCCTCATATGCAGTTTGGCATTGGGAAGCACCAGAATACAAGATGCCATGAACCCCAAGGCTTGAAGGACTGTCCTTGCAGTCAGCCTGGACTGATGAGACAATTGATGAAAGTAAAGGAAAGATTCTTTTGTTTGTCCGGGGTCAAAAGGCCATCTGGGATGCTGTATTCAGTCTTACACCCAGAAAGCACATGTCCTGAGAGGGTACTAGACTGGACTTTATTTCGTTCACAGAATACCCCAGGCATCTTAGCACTGCTATCACATATTCCAAATGATGAAGAAGCTCGTCCCTTCCTTGAGCCAGAATCAGGCAATCGTCCAAATAAGGATAGATCTGTATTCCTTTTAGCCTGAGGAAAGCTATCACTGGAGCCAGAACTTTCGTGAACACTCTGGGCAGTAGATAAGCCAAAGGGCAATGCAGAGAACTGATAATGAGAAGTCCCAGCCAAACGCAGATACTTCCTGCAACTTCGTCTGATAGGAACATGAAGGTAAGCCTCCTTGAGATCCAAAGTTACCATCCAATGGTCTTTGCCCAGCAGAGGTAAAAGCTGTTGTAACGCCCCCCTTTTGACCTTGGGCATGTCCAGATAAGTGTTGTGGGTAGATAAATCCAAAATTGGTCTCCAAGTGTTCCCTTCTTTGGCACTAGGAACAGGCGAGAATAAAATCCTAGGCCCACTTCTGGCATAGGGACCGGCTGTATGGCCCCTATTTGAAGTAACAGAGAAATTTGTTTGTGAGCCTCTATTCTTTGCTGAGGAGGAACGTCTGGCATGCCTTTGAAAGGAGGCAAGGTATGGAAATAAAACCTGTAACCGTGGTGTATGATATCCAATACCCATCTGTCTTGGGTAATTAAACTCCAATTTTCCTTGAAAAGTGCCAACCTTCCTCCCAAAGGTGCTGCCAGACGAGAAGGCTCTGGCAGCTGAAAAGGTGGGTCATTGGGCCTGTTTACGAAAGGACTGACCCCTGCCCTCCCCAAGACTGTGCAGGTGAACTCCTGTTCTAGGCCTGAAAGAGCCCTGAGCTCTGCCCTACCACGCCTAGACCTACCCCTAGACTGGGAATCATAAGAAGGATACGTCCACCCCTTGGTAGGCCAATTTCTACTAAACTGGAGGCTGAACCTGCAAAAAATCTTTAACAGTCTGCATAGACTTAGCCTTGTCTTCCATTTTCTTTAAGACTGCCTCAACAGGAGAACCAAACAACACATCAGATTGTAAAGGAGCATCTAAAATCCTTGTCTTAACATGGTCAGATAAATTCTGATCCCTCAGCCAGGCGTGCCTGCGAAGAACTGACCCAGTAGCAGCCACCCTAGGCGAGGCCTGTACAGCATCAAAACCACATTGCAAAGAATGCTTATCCACCTGTTCAGAAACATGTACTAAATCTTGTAACTCTTTACAATCAATACCTTCCGCCAGAGCATCAACCTTAGACTTCAATTGTGAAAGGAGATAGTTTTGGTATTTCAACATGTGAAACTGGCAATTCAAAGCCCTCATAGCTAGAGTGGAAGAAGTATAAACTTTCTTTCCCCATCTATCCAAAGCCCTGGCCTCTTTATCTGTAGGAACCGGATTCTTGACAACAGAAGCCTTAACACCTTTAGGCCCCTGACTAACAGTTTCTGGGTCTGCCCTAGGACTCTTAAAAAGATACTTATGAGCTTCAGGCACCCTGTAATACCTATCCGGTTTAACAGGAGCAGGAGGCAAAGAATCAGGATTAAGAGAAGCCTCTGTAAAAACATCTTCCACCACATCCAAAACAGGAGGTATAGCCAAAGGCCTATGCTGGGGTAAAACCAAAAATTCCCCAAGCCTTTTCCTGGAATCAGAGAAGTCCTGACCTTCCCACTTAAAATGCTCCCTCATGGAATGAAGAGTCTCTGAAAAAGAAAAATCCTCAGGAGGAGAAGCAGAAGGAGTAGAATCATCCACATCAGAATCAGAATAAGGAGAATACTCCTGCAAGTCTTCAGCCGAAGACTCTGAAACATCCGAAGCCTGCTCAAAACTCCCTAGCTCAGGTTCCACCCTAGGTCTCTTATCAGGAGGGGGCAAAGAACCCCTAATCAAAGTAATCAAATCTTCTGCCATTTTAAGCATATGCTTCTTGGGCACAGTTCCTGAAGAACTAGGGGTGACACCAACTGAAGCTAAACCTGGCCTGCCTCTGGGAGAAGCCTTGGAAACAGAAGGAGAGGGCCTAACCACCCTAGGAAGGGAGGGAGTAGAGTAACCTGAGAAGCCCCTTCAGCCTGACCTGCCTCCTGAGAGGCCACATCCTGCAATAACAAAGTCTCTCCCTGGGATCCCAAAGAAACCTCCGGTGGAACCACCGGCTCCACCGACACCTCTAAAGAACCGCGTCCGCACGGACGGTTCTTCTAGCCTAGGCTTAGCTGCTTTGTCCTTGCGCTTCTTGAAGGCGGGCCGGAGCATCCGGCGGCATATTATAATTGCACCGCTTCGAAGACTAACCTGGCACAATCTAACCTTCTCTTTATAGTGCGCTTATTGAATCTAGCACAAGAGCGACACCCAACAACGTCGTGCTCAGGCCCTAAACAAGGAATACACAAAGTATGATAATCTCTATGCGGTATCTGTTTCCCACAAGAAATAAAGTTATTCACTTTTTCTGACATCCGGTAAACCACTGAGGCAAGAAAAACTAAAATATTCCCCAACGGGTACTTAGCCAACTTTGACTCGGTCTGAAACTCCGAAATCGAAAAATTTCAGAACGCCAACCGGCACTTGCAATGCTGCTTCTGCATCGGACCATGCGGCAAAAAAGACTGAGGATATGACGTCGGTCATGCGCATTTGTACCCTGACGTCCTGATGTCAGTCAAATGCGCCTTGACCGACGTCAGCCTTATACTTTGATATTCGGGCCGACCGAGGACAGCGGACTACCCAAGTGTAAGGACTGCAGCAATGTGAGATGAAGAACATCACTATAATATCTCAAAAACTTGAGAGTGCTCCACATCCATACTAAAAGGCCAAAAAGAATACAAAAAGCTATACTATGACAGCATTCAGAGCAGTAGTTAACACAACCCTAAAAAAGTCTGGTCAGCCATTAAAAAGTCTTTCATCCTGGCCAAAAATTCAACCCTAATCCCTTTCCCAATAACTCAGCACTCAAAACTGCAACAGAATGCAACTCATATCTCATAGATAGTATAGTGAGTGTTCCTAACCAAGGATTCCCATATCTAATCCCTCCCCTGTCCAGCAGCCACATATCACTACATCCATTCAACTTCACACCTGTGCTCTCACCCTATATAAAACAACTCAAACTCAAGCCATGCTCAGCTTCATCTGATGACCTTCCAAACAAGGTCAGAATTGAACCCTGCACTTTGTGTCTATGAGGTGAAGACCTTAATCTTTATGCTGAACTTACCCTGTCTGAAATATTGAAAACGTACCTAAAAACAATTGTTAACTATCTCCTTCAAGAGAAATCATATTTCTCACACAACACAGCTTCCATACCTCCCACAGTAGTAACACTGCACTTTCCATGCCCGAGCCAATAACCTATTCTTTCGTTAGTTGGTATAGAAACCATAAAATATACAGACATTAACCTGGCCTTTGACCAACATGTGGCCAAGATATAAGAAGATCATTCTATTTCACCCAACTCATAAGCAAAGGTATGGCATCCAAGTCCACGGAAGTTATAGTACCTCTATAAACACTCAGCTCTCATTAGACCCATGTCCCCCTTTGGCATGTACCCAACCTGGTATTTGCAACACTTGGGATGTCCTCAAAGGTTCCTCTTCATAGAATCCAGGGTATGAATACCCAAATACCCTGTCCTACTCAGATCATCTTAAGGCTCTATATCTGTACCTGGCCTCCTACAGATAATTTTTTTTTCACTAAATATTTTTTTTTATTATTTCAAATAAGATGTCTTAAACATTACATGAAATAAAGATAAATAACATATTTACAATTCTAAAACATTACTAACTTCAAACCATTATATAACTATTTACATTGGTGTCTATGCAAATAACACTGAAATTCTATATTATATAGTTAGAAACATAAGATGATATATCTTCTTCGATCTTTTTGAGTATTTCCAGTACTTTCATCCAAGAGTAATAGTAAGAAGTAGATCTTTTAGTTCTGTTCTTCACTGTTAATATTTCCATGTGAACAACTGTTGTTGTTAAAGTCTCAAATTCCTTGAACGTAGGCGAAGCCTCATTTTTCCAGTGTATAGTTATGATTTTACTATAAATTGCCAATAGTGACCATAGGATTTTAGTGTCTTTTTTGGTACACAGTTTGGAATAGGAGAGTTGAATAAAATTAAAGACTTTGTTAATTGAAAATTATCATTATAAACAGTCTGAAAAAAATAGTTAATGGATTTCCAGTACATATTGAGACGTATACATTCATAAAAAACATGCTGCCAATCTGCTTTTATCTTGGTATGGCATCTCCAACATTGATCTTCAATAGAATACATTTTGGCTAACCTATGTGGTGTATAGAAACTTCTGTGTAGATATCTCCAAGTGAATAATTGCCAGTATTTTGATAATGTAGAAAATTTGGAAGATTTTAGAATATTACTTGATAATGTAGAAAATTTGGAAGATTTTAGAATATTACTTTTTTCTTCTTCAACTGGAGGATGGTTGTTTATTAAAGTATAATAATCCCAGTATGATTTTTCATGATAGTTTTTTTAACAATTTTATAGATATTAGACAAATAACCTGTACCCTGATAAGGCTGTTTTGTGATAAGAATAAGGTATTCAATGAGTTTTGGAGCTTCATGTCTAACTGAAGGTTGCATTTGTTCTATTTTATTTATAAGAAAATGCCTTAGATTTTGTAAAAATAGCCAATTGTCTTTATTTATATTATAATTATAATTATCTGTTCCTTTGTTAGAATGTTCCCTTTCTCTATAAGTTGATGCCAAAAGAGTAATGTTTCTTCTTTAAGTATATTTATTTTAGATATTTGGAATGTATCTAGAATATTTGGTGTAAAAGCTATAGGGAAAATAAGAAAAATCCAAGAATTAATATTTGGTATTTTGTTTATATATGTTTTGAACACTGAAAGTGTAGAGCTTACATAGTTTGATGGCAATTTTTTAATATTATTCATTTACCCTAAAAAATAATCTTTTAACATCCATATAAGGGGTGATGGTATTACTGTTAAGTTGTCTTGTATGTGATTATAACTGATTTCTATGTAAATCTGCTCATGGGCTTGTTTCCATACAGGTGTGTATGAATTATTTAACCATAGTGTTATGTTTTTAATAACAGATGAGGTAATATATAAATCAATATCCGGTAAATTAATTCCACCATCTTCCCAATCTGGCAAATGTTTATTTAAGGCTATACGGGGTTTATTTGGAAACCATAGAAAATTTAAAATTAGTTTATTGTATCTTTGAATAACATACTTGGGAGGTGGCAATGAAAAATTTTGTATTAAGTATAATATTTTGGGAAATATGATTATTTTAATAAGATATAATCTGTCTGTTGTTGAAAAGATATATTTATTCCAGTAACCAATTGTTTGTTCTATTTTGTCTAGTATTTTATTATAGTTAAATATTAGAGAATCTGTTAATTCATTGAGTAGATTTATTCCCAAATATAATAATTTACTTTCTGTTACTATATATTTGGAAAATCTTTTGTTTATATTATTATTTTTTATTTACAATTACAGGGCATAATTTTAGTTTTGTTTTCATTAAATTTTAAGCCTGAAATATTTTGAAATTTATTCATGGAGTTAAATAGAGCATTCAAAGACTCATTTGCATCTGAGAGAGTTAATAGTATATCATCAGCAAAGAGTTGGATTTTAAGGTTTAACATTTTATTAATACAAATGCCCTTTATGTTATTGTTTGATGTGATTTGATTTGCAAAGGGTTCTATGAGCAATGCAAATAACAATGGTGATAAAGGGCAACCTTGTTTAGTTCCCTTTTGATTGTTATAGGGCCTGATCTATATGATCCCAGTTTAACATATGCAGTAGATTTTTCATATAGTATTTGGATAAGATTATTAAAATTAGAAGGAAAGTTATATTCTTTTAAAACTAGTGAAAGAAAGTTCCAGTTAACCGAATCAAAAGCTTTATTAATATCTAATGAGATTACATTTAAATCTAGGACTTTATGTTTGCTATAATCTATTAATGTTAGTATTCTAGGACTTTATGTTTGCTATAATCTATTAATGTTAGTATTCTTTTAATATTATCTGAAGTATTTCTTCCTTTAATAAAACCTGTTTGATCTTTGTGAATTAAGAAAGGAAGAAAGTGTTTGATCCTATCTGCGTATATCACCATAAACATCTTATAGTCTATATTGAGTAATGATATTGGCCTATAGGAGGAACACTGCTTCTCATCTTTATCTGGTATGATAATTGGGGATATCAATGAATATTTCCAAGAGGGTGGTATATCGAAATCTTTATTGGCTATATCATATACTTTTAATAATAAAGATATGGCTTGATTGGGTATTAATTTATACATTTCTGGTAGCATATTGTCTGGGCCAGGTGCTTTATTTGTCTTGAGCTTTTTAATTTGTGATTTTAATTCTGTCATATTGATTGGTTTGTTTATAATGTCTATTTGTTCTTGTGTTAATTTAATATGAATATTGTTTTCCAAGTATTTTTTATATCCTTAGTAGGTGTATCTTGAGTATTTATGGAATTATCAATGTTAAATTGGAGTCTGAATGCTTCTAAAATATCATTTAGTTCCGTAACTCTTTTGTTAGTATTAGGAATAAATATTTCTTTTATTTGCTTAGATTTAATTATTTTTTTTTGTTCTATTAGTTAAGTATCTCAGGTGTGCTGAATTAGTAGAGTATGAGTTTATTTTTATCTTTTCTAAGTTAATCATAATCTTATGATGTAGCAATTCTGTATACTTCTTATTGATTTGTGTAAGTTCTTGAACTTGAGCATTACCCTTTTGTATTTCCAGTTTCAATTTATCTGCTTTGTTTTGCAAGTCTAGCATATCTTTATTCCATAACTTCCTTTTATTTATGTACCAGGATAATATCTTCCCATATTTAACTGATTTTAATGAATCTCAGACATATATTTCTGAAATATCTTCTGTGTAATTTATTTCTAGAAAGTTTTTGATTGTTTCTTCATAAAATTCTTTGAAATCTGTCAATTTTGTGATATAGGAAGGTATCCTAGTAATGGGATTTGAATAAAATGGTGTAAGCTCTATCTCAAAGACTATGGCATTATGATCAGATAAGGGACAATTTATGATTTTGACTTTGTCGTTTTTTTTTAGGTCATTGGCAACATATATTCTATCAATTCTAGAGTTAGTTTTATATCTATGAGAATAAAATGTGAAGATTAGTGAGTCTGGTTCTGCAAATTCATTTATATCCTTTAAATACAATGTATCTATAAATTTTGATAGTGCTTTAGAGATAGGTTGTTTTCTTCTTTTGGATTTAGACTCTGTATCTTTTTCATTCATTATACAGTTGAAGTCTCCTGCCAATATCAGGCTACCCTTAGTTAAATGAATTATCTCTTTCAAAATGCTGTTTAACTGTTTTTAATCCTAGTCCTGGGATCCAATATAGATTTACTAACGTATAGATTCTCTTATTTAACTCTATTGAAACTAGACAAAACATACCTGATGCATCTTGATGAGTAGTGATTATTTTAGGTGTTATAGTTGAGTTGCGAAGTAGTATACCTACTCCTCTTTTTTTTGTTTTGTATTGAGAGTTTATTAGTACTGTGTAATTATTAATATTTAAGTTGTTTATATCTTTATCTAATAAGTGTGTCTCTTGTAAAAGACTATTTGTGGTTTATGTAAGTTTATGTACTTGAATAGGCTTCTCCTTTTATTACTATTATTTAGACCATTAACATTTATGGATAAACATTTAATTTCCTAGTTTTGAGTTTGTTTTATGTGTGAGTTTATGTAAATATTGTTTATTCTTAGTTCCATCTTGAATACAGAATTCAAAAAGTTTTTCTTGTATGATTTTTGCATGTTTCTGAGCGACACCAAAGTGATAGAATAAAAAAAAAAAGAACTTCCAAACTTGTAATTCTTAACCTTAAAACCATTCCCTATCACTATGAGGTAATATACCTCTTTGTTTGGTTAGTGAATCTAACCAAACAAACTTTCTACCCTCACAAATAATATTTGGATCAGTTTCTCTTATCCTCTTAGTTTTAAATAAAGATAATTGAATAATATATTAAGATAATCTAATCAGCTAAAATATATACATATATTCTTTACTCATTTTATTGTAATTCAATAATACTTATTTCTAATCAGGTTTCAAAAAGGTACAAATATTTTGATTAAGGTAGTATCATTTCAAAATAATTTAGGGTATTAATAAACATCATGTTAAAATCTATAACTGTGTATTTCATACATCTGTTGAAAACTATTTACTGACATTACTGTATAATACAATACCATTGTTGTGCAATTGTTTTAGACTACTCAAGTCCAAAACCAGTGTTTAAATTAATATTTGTAAAGTCATATTGGAATAAAAACATGAATAGTTCTGAAATCACATCATATTTCATGTTTAACAAACTGAAATGCAATACAATGTACAAGTATATTAATATTTCTTTAGTAGTCATTAAATATGTTCCTCTGATTGCATTTTTCAGCTTTTCAAAGATAATTCCCATGGCTGGAGACAACAAGATCACAATTTAGACATCTCCCTTATCCAAGAGACTACTTATAATGTTGTTACTTGATTGAGTGTTTTGTTGTTAACACTTCTATCAACTTTCAGAAGGACTTTGTATAATCAAAACTGACACAGTACAGAGGTAAAACTGCAGTGCACTTGACCACATTTTTAAAGCAAACATCTATGTATATCACATATTAACTGTTACAGCTTAGACTGACACTTAACCAGTGAGTTTATCTGCTGACAATAAGTGCTGGAGATATAATTTTGACTTACTTAACACCAGTAATTTAATCTTATGACTGAATAAAAGTATACTGGAGAACATATCAAAATAATGGAAGCTGCTAAGATTTAAACTATTATGTATGAAAATGTTACAGGTTAAAATTTCTAATCCATTTTGCAGTAAATAGACAAAATGTATTTAAACTATTGGGTAACACCTTTATTATGTCAAAAAGGTGTTTAAGAAGCTTGTTTTTCCTCTAAAATCAGAGGATAGCTATGGTGATCCATGCACTGCAAGAGTATTATTTATCCTGGTAATTGCTTTATGACTGTATATAGAAATATTTAATTCAAATCATTAACTGGCATTACAACAATATTTCTCAAAAAAGTTGTTTTATAGTTAATGACTAGATAGAACGCATCATTGAGAGGATACATTTATCAAATGTCAAATGCTTTAGCTATAATATAAGTGTCCCCTCTAATTAATCCCCAATGAATTTACGGCTTACTAAACTTGCAGATGCAGACTAATATTGGCATCTTTTCATGTAGTCATATTGGAACATGAAAATACAGGTCTGCTAATTAGGAACAATCAGGCACTCAACTGCTAGACAATATATTTGTCTGCAGAAAGGTTTAAGAATTACAATTGCATTGTCAAGCATTTTGGTTTACACTAACAGTAACATGATATACCCACATACACTAGTATTGTGTCATTCTTGATAATGTAAAAAGCCAGGTAATATTATAAGAAGGGTGAAGCCACAGCCAGGTAATATAATAAGAAGAGTACAGCCACAGTCATGATTTAGACGAGCAAACGGGAATAGCATGAGCCATCTAAGGATGGATAGCTCATTGAGTACCTGCCACAATGTATGTTCATAATGCATGGTAACTTAGTAATAAATACGGGTGTGGGCTAAGCCTCTCCCTCTTCTACTCAAATTAGATTTAATACAATATGTGTGTAGAACACAGATGCTTCGACAAAGTTCAAAGCTATATGGGATATAAATATTGTATAATTGACACATTGGGTTAAATCCACTGTTGTTATGTTACTTATTATATTTGTTTATATAATTATTGCTTTTACTTTCTCTATCTAATTTGCTAAATGTACATTTAACCTTCTTGTTGCATCCCATTTGTCCACTTGAGGGCATATTTTGGTAGCAGGACATTAGTAGTATTTTGTAGGAGCACCAGTGTGGGAAATGGCAATTTTCCTTAAAATAAACCTGTCAGTTGCTTGACATTTACTAGTTTCTTTAGAGAATTTGTAAAACAGCAGTGGTTTTATTTGCTGATGATTAATTTCTTTAAACTCTGCTGTATAAAACATAGTAAGGGATAGCTAAAATGACTGGAAATCTAAACTGACAGAAAGACAATCAGATATATGTCCTTATCTATCAAGGTGCTAAAAGACATCAGTAGCCATAAACTGAAAGTGCTTCAAAATTATATATCTGTGTATATTTATATGAACCTTTTATATTATTTACATTTCCTTAGAAGGGATTTAGGTTTCTGTATCTTTAAATGTGAACCTAGTTTATTTTCTGACTAGACGTCAATTAGAAAGAGTCAGGGGATGACGTACACAAGTAAATGCGACAAGCAATAAGTAACTCAAGTTTCTAGTGATGTTTGTGGCTGTTAAATTGTCTCGAGAACCAAGCGGGAAAAGGTATGTGTTTTTTCTTTTCCCTACTTGGTGACAAACTCATGTAGTGTGCACGCGAGCACTTTAGTTTGCGAAGTAGTGTTCACAACTATCAAACTTTGCATTTTAAACATGTTATGCCTTATTTCTCTACAAAATAAAAGACAACAGGATATCTAAGCTAGTCACAAGCATCTTTCAACTCCGGATGTCCGGAGCCACAACACACCTGACTTATAGCCTCAAGACATATTTTTTCACTGGACGATATCAGTATGTGCATATGGGTCAAAGGCAGAACATCTTTTAAGCTTATTTAAAGTAGTCTTATGATACATCCTAACTGAAATACTTCATTTCAAAAGCAACACATTTCTGCCCAGCATTAGCGTTTATCCAAACAGGGACACTTTTAACTTATAAAAAGTAATGCTGTCAGGGATGTAACTGATAATAAGTTATATAGCAGTCACTATTATACCTATTAAGCAATATAACCATATACTGATTAAAATATTATAAGTTAATGAAGATTTTATAAAAAGAAGAGAAAAAATAAAAACAACAAAACACAAAGAGAGAAAATAAACAAATAAATAACTATTTTGGGAACATTATTATGCATTGATTACTCTGATTAAGAATATGAAAATAATAGATGGATAATAATGAACACTGGAGTAATGTTTAAATTATACTTAGTATATTGATGTGATTTGAGATAAATGTATTTACATTTATGCTAATTTTGACATTTAAAATATAATTGAAAACAGTACCTGTTTTGGTGTAACTTTCTTTTGTTGTTAGTAGTATTATTTAGATTTTTACAGAATATAACATATGTAAGATTATTTGTCCTTTAGTTTTTTTTTTTCTTTTGCTCAACAGTTTTCCAATTATTTACTTCAGCATTTCTCTTTGGTGTACTTATTGTCCAGTCCATAGATTCTTCATGTGTTAGGATGTTGTTGTTGGTAAGGTATTTTATTGCTGAATCTACTGTTTCAAAAATGTTTATTCCATTTGGTAGAAAAACTTTCAGTCTTGCTGGGAATAAAAGATGGACTTTCAGTTGCTTTTTCTTCTAGGTTTTTTTTTTATTGGTAGAAATTCTTTTCTTTTTGAAACCACCTTTGTAGAATAATCATTGTCAAATCTTATTAATGAATCATTGTATTTGATGGGAGAATTTGCCCAATAATTTCTTAATATAAGATCTTTATCTTGTGTAGAAAAAAGTCCCACGATTATAGATCTCGGCTTGTTCTTACCCGGAGAAGAAGCATTTCCAGAAGCTGCTAGTGATCTATGCGCCCGTTCTATACCATATGAAAGAGCTTCAGGTATTTTTGTTACATCTGGTATCCAGGTGGTAAGAAAGTTTATCATATTGTCCCCTTCAGATTTTTCTGGTAGACCATATATTCTAATATTATTTCTTCTTGTTCGATTTTCCATATCATCAAGCTTTTCTAGTAAATATGTATTCTGTTGAAGTAAGAATTCAGTTTGTTGTTCCTCTATTTGGACTCTAGTGTCAATGTCACTTAATGACTGTTCAATAAGTGATATCTGTCCTTTCTGCTGTGTAAACATTTCTTGAAGCTGTTCCAGTTGTTGTGAGCACTTTTCTTTAAAAGTATCTATTTTATTGTCCATCTTGTCGATTTTTATTGTAAGTTCCTGTATATTTGTAATGAGAGACTGCAGTTCTTTTTTGAAAGAAGAGTCTTGTGCTGTATTCCTTAGATGACTCATGCTGTAAAGCTGATATTGGTGCTGATTTTCCAGTAATTAATTTGACAGGAATTATTCAAGTTCTGACAATAAAATTTTTCTTATAGATGCTCAGAGTTATTAGAAATAAGTTAGTAATAAAAATTTCTTCAAATTAAATATTATTTTGTAAAATTCCTGTCAGAAATTGTATTGAGTTAAGAGAGCTGAAATGAAGTGCAGCTATCAGTTCAGCACCCTAGCCACGCCCCTCCTCCTACAGATTATTGACAGACTATCTATGCTTAGCATACAAGGCATCCTCAGATACAGTTGTGAGGGATCTCTTGCACATTTGCAAAACAAACAGCACCAGAAACACTGGATAGAAATATGTGAACTTTGCCTGTGACATAAACAGAACATGCTGGAGAGACTGTTATGTTTCTCAAAGGATCTCCGTGCTATGGAATAAGCTCAATATCTACATGAAGTAAAGTTCGTGCCTTGATCCTTTTCAAAAGAAACCTTGAACATTGCACGGGAAACCATAAATGCACCATCCCAGTCTGGTCCTCATGTTTCAGATGGACAGAGGGTAATAGTAGTAAATTAATCTCCAAATAACATGCCCCCCCACACTCCCTCTAGTTAACTCTTTACTAACATACCACATCATATGTGTGTCCAAGCAACTCAAGGACAAAACAGGGTTGGGTTTCCAGCTGGGCTTGTAAACACCCTGGTGGTCATTAGTGTGGTATAAACCTATGAACCTATTACTTATGCACAAAACTTGGCACAAAAATATACTGAATACATTATTCATACTTATTTCTTCCTACAACATATAGCCTAAATTCAAGAGTTAGCATACATAACTAAAGAAAATTAAGTGATATTGAAATGTATTAACCCACCAGATGCACAGTAGCAAGCCCCGCCCAAACCCCGTCTGACGCACTGCAATGTAATTAATATTCAGCATCTGTGCTGAAAGCAACCCAATGTCTTACTGTAGACATTCACTACCAAAAAAGAAATGTTTTACTAGGGGCATAAAACTAAAATGCCTGTTGTATATGACATTTCAGTCAGTCACTAGGGCAGAGTTCACATCACAAAATTGTTTCTCTAAATGATACTGTTATTAACGGCTGAAATTGTTTGCAGTACCAGCACCGTTGCATAACACTTGTTCAGCAGGGGTTGTCGGGGGGGCACAGTGCCCCCACAAGGGGGGTGCAGGGGGGCTTGCCCCCCCTGAAAAAGGAGAAAGTAATAGTTTCGACGAGGATGGAGTTTGTTGTGTGCATGGATTCCGTGTCAATCATTGTGTATTTACATACTGAAACCATGCACGTCACCTTGTCAATCAAACAAGCCATGCCCATTCGTGCGGGAACTAACTGGTGGGTTAATACACTTCAGTATTGCCGAGAATTTACATAATTTCTCAAAACAAAAGAAATTAAACTAACCTGTAGCATCCTTCAGCAGACTTGTAGGCATGTACCACAATGTAAAATTAAAAATAACAACACGCCACGAATACAAGAGAAGGTTTAATGGACATCCAGAGAAACAAACTGAGCGCTTTCACCCGCTCACATACGGGTTTCTTCAGAGTTGAATTAATTGCAAAAAATGGAAAAAGAGGGTGATATTTATGCCTTATTAGAGTACAAAGAGTGTCTTTAGCAACTAAGGTTAAACGCTTGTAGCAAGCCAGGTATTAATGAAAACGTTTCAATAGTTAGTTATTTAAAATTAAATTCATACAACATTTAATAGGAAGTAGTATTAATAATTATTTAAAACACGTTTTTTATACAACATTCAAATAAAATTCAATTTTAATTTTTCTAGATATTAACTTTTTTTAGGTATAATAAAATATCAATATTTATATAAGTAAGTTAATATTTATATTTATTATTTATATTTATATTTATTTATATACTACACAAACTTATATCGAAATACAAAAATATAATAGGAATTCACAACATAGGTTTATAGGTAGTTATAAGTAGCACTTTATTGTTTACTAGTATTTAACTTATTGTATATGTGTCCTTAAGTAGTTGTGTATCTACTATTACTGTATTTTTGTGTGACTAGATTTTAAGTGGAGCTTTTTATGTGAATATTTAATGTTTGGTTTTTAAATATGTCCGGTTGCTTTAGATGAAATTGAACACAATTTAATCAATTTAATCAATTTATCAATTTAATTTAACTAATTAATCAATTCATTGTTAATTGTTTAGAGTATATTAATCAGCTGTTTTTTTGCAATTAATTCAACTCTGAAGAAACCCGTATGTGAGCGGGTGAAAGCGCTCAGTTTGTTTCTCTGGATGTCCATTAAACCTTCTCTTGTATTCGTGGCGTGTTATTTTTAATTTTACTAGTTACATTTTTTTAGTTTGTTAATGTACCACAATGTCTTAACTGGAGCCATGTCTTTATGTGAAACAGACCACTGTTGCAACTGAGCCAGTAGGAAAACCTACCAGGTATTGAAGCAATAAAACATATCCATAATCACTACCACATTCAGCACCAGGAAGTGTAGTCAGAACTCAGGTTTCGCAACCCCTTAACAAAACTAGTTCTGAACTTATTGTCACTTTCCATAAAAGGAAAACAGAGTAAGTATTGAAAAAAAAAACTGTTAAGACACAAAAACCTTCAACAATGACCGCATGTTCTCAGTTGAGCTAAAATCCTGCAGATCAAAGCAAAATGAACATGGTATGCCTTCTGCAAAACCAGGTTCACGACCAATCGGGGAATAAATAAGCCAGTGACCAGAGTAAAAACACCCCTCCACAGACAGACACTCACAAATACACTGAAATAACTGTACACACATAGAATTCAGTAAAACTAGCAACCTGTAAAAAATTAAACCTAAAGCTTTACACTATATAAACCATAAAACATGGAAACAAGAAGTACACCAAATACATACTTTCTACTTAAAATTATCCAGTAATTACACCAAACACAAGAGATGCCATCAATAATTTGGTTTAGATAAGAATCTCCCAAACATAAAAATGTTCACATACCTGTAATGCCCAAGTGTGTAGTCTAAACAAGTCCCATTAATTATTCTAGCAGTTAGCGGACTGTTTCTCCAACTGTCTTGCAGAAAGTCTACATACTGCTTAATCAGAAAAGATCCATTATCAGTAAAATGTACTGCAAAATTCAAGTCACCTATAGCTAACCATGACATTTATAATCTCGCTGACACCAGCCACAAAAATAAAAGTCTTTAAAAAGTAAAAATTTATAAAAAAAAAAAAAAAAAGGCTGCACTAACCTCTCATCCAATCTTCCGTCATGACTTTAGATTCCAAACTGAGCTGAACTATGTAGAAAGTGACCCACATATAATTTCATAAAACAGCATACCCACCTCCAAACAATTAAGACAAGCCTTGTCTCTCCACAGGATGCACTTAGACAATGCCTGGATTTAGTTTGTAATGAATGCATGAACAGATTACACTGGTTGCCAAATTCAAAGAAATACATACAATGAAATGAATAAGACATCTTAAACAGCTAAGCATTTAAACCTCTCATTCAGTGAAATGAAAATCCCTATCAAGTCAGAGAGCAATGTAGTTAGTGAATCATCAAGTTGAATATAGCCATTTTCACCTCTGCTGGTACCCATTGTTTAATCCAGTATGTCCAAGATCTAAAACACTTAACACATAGCTAAGGATGACTGCAGCAATTGTAGAAGAATTAACATGCAATCAAATTGAGCCAGGATTCTTTACAACAAACTGATAATTATGTAACTATTTTTATATATTTATTAAACTTTTAGTTAATGTAACAAACTTTAAGAAACCATGGATTTATTTATTTGACATTTGATTACCTGGAAAGTGTGACTGGGTAGAAGCCCACTTTCAGTGAAGGCCCAAGTGAAAAGCACCAAATTATTACAAAAAGTTTACGAACAATAATAATAATCTTCAAAAGTAAAACAAAAACATCACTAGTTTAAATTATAACAAATTAGACATAATATAAAAACACTGGTTAAGAATTGATGCAAGTTATATGACAACCATTTAATGGTTTTACAAAATTTTACACAGTTTGTAGAGAAGTTAAAGGTAAGTTAGTCTAATACATGCAGGAATTGCAATATGAAGTAAGGGAAAAACAGGCTTATGGTATATTTAGAGAGAGAGTGCCTGTGGAGGGAAACTGATAGAAGTAATGAAGTAAGTGATGAAGAAAGAGTAAGAAGGTACAAGGAATGAAAAGGTACTTGTTCACATTTAGGGATATAAGTTATCCTGGTGTTGAGCAAGAACAGAGCCAGAATTTAGCTAGGCAGTCTTCCAGAGTGGTTTTGAAAGATGGGAGGGAGGGTATTGACCTGATTGATACAGGTAAAGGGTTCCAGACCTTAGCAACTTTGTATGAGTACAGATAATGCCAGGCATATTTGACAGGTCTGTAGATAGATAGGAGTTTTTAGTCACTGGATCACAATGACTGACTGGGGTCACAGTTGTGTAGAAAGGTAGATGGATTTTCAGTGGATATTGCTGTCTGCAGAAAATGATAATAAATATACATATACAGTTTTAAGTAACCTAGTTATGGACCTGTAACAGACTTGGAACAGCTATGAAAAAATAATTTCTGTGAAAATCTGGGGAGCCACAAATATCATCTGTCCAAGAGAAGAGTTGTAGAAACAGAGGCAGGTATGAGAGGAAACACATTCATTTTAATGATGCACTTCTCCTGCCAAAAAACAAAACCTCTAAATGTATGAGTTGGGTTAAGCTTAGAGAAACCAGCATCTTAAAATGGTCTGCCACACAAAAGCAAAAAGTACATTAAAGTATTTTGACTGGTATACTGGATATTTTTGTTAGGAAGCGCTATATAACATAATTAAGCACCAAAGGGCATCTCTTCCAAAACCAAGGAAGTTATTGTTCTCCTGTACTCTGCCATGGTTAGACCAACTATAGAATATAATGCATCCTTTGCCATCTATCTCATTAGATATATCAAAGAACTCTAAAGACCATAGATGTTCCTAACAAAGCGACCCTCTGGTTTTAAAAACATTCTCTACCAGGAGAGGCCGGAGTCACTCTCCCTATTACTCAGTGTCATATGCACTCTTGAGGGCCGTCCCATGCCTTCAGGGTTCCCATTAACTAAGACTTCCTTTTTCTCAATGTGTAAGCAGTACAGTGAACACTAGAGCAAGAAACCTGAATCCAGATCAGGCAAAGAATAGAAAACCAAGAACTTCAAACATAACTTAGACGACTGGATGAGTACCCTAAAATATACCCTGGGACTTAACAGGCCTTACTGTCCTTCAAAAGGTCGTTAGAACTTGAGGCTGGTTATTAACAAGTCACACATGTCCTCTGGTATAATAGCCTTGTATTCCCATGATTGCTATGATAAGATGGTCCAATTAAGAAAAAAGTTGCAGAAAAAAATCTTGCATGAATAAAACTACATTAGAATCCTAAAGAAGGGAAAAATCTGAAACAAATATCCACTGTATGTTGTCAGCTGCACTGGCCTTAGGTGAAATGGAACCCTAAGCAAAGGAATCCATGTAATTCTCCTTGCTACCTACAAGTTCCCTCCAGACTATTCCTGGATGATGCTATGGAAGATGTAGCTGATGTTTCTGCATATTGTGAGACTGGTAACTAACTGGTATTGAGCAGTTTTCTACTATCACTAAGGATGATGCCACAATACAAAAACAACAACAAAATCAAGTTCAGCAATCAGACAGCACTTGATATCATTGCAATTTGTGTCAGACTGGATCTGGAAAAAGATGGCAAACAGTTCTACCTGCTACACTATGGATGGCCTGGCCTTCTGTATTTTGATAAATAAATATATGTGTGTGTGTGTGTGTGTGTGTGTATGTATACATATATATATATATATATATATATATATATATATATATATATTGCTGCCATAGTACAGTTTCTTAGACATTCTGTGTCTCCTGCATCTATCAACTTAGCATTTTAAACCAGGTCCATATTAACCATGCACTGTTCAATGCTAGAAGCCTAAACAAAAGTCTGCCCACTCTCAAGGTCTTCCAAATCCATGAAATATAAGCATTTCTATAATTATAGGAACATGGTTCTGATGCCATAATACTGTCCCTTCTGTACCTACTTTTAATGCAACCACTCATTTAGATCCTCTCCCAAGGACAGCTGTGTAGTGGGAGAATATCTGATTTTATTTAAAACAACAATTACCTCACATCTAATCAAGATAATGTCCTAGAGTCCCTCCGTATCCTGGTAACTGCTAATAAGTCCAAGTATCATGTATCAATATCATGTTCAAGTACCACCCCCATGATGCCTGCAGCCCAATAATCTTGCTTCAGCAAATTAGCATCCTTAACTAACAATCCTAACATGATCCTTCAGGATGATTTCAACTGTCTGTTCATAAACAGCTAAATGTGCACCACAAGTAACAAAGGTGGTTTCTGGACATCAGTAATGCCAAGTCTCTGGATTAGTTAGTGTCCTCCCCTTGTAACGGCTCAAACCTTAAAAAATGGTTCTTATGGATATGGTAGAATTATGCATTGTGCCTATAGTTGCCTATCTTTTGCTAAATTGGATCAACACTTCATAGTGTTTTCCATAAGAAACAGCTGACGATGTCCTCAAATCCAGCTGACTTTAGAGACTTCCTCAACATCCTAGCATTAGCTTCTGCCAAAAGGAGAATTACAAGTTCTCTGCACTATAAGGGCCCCATAACTAAAATGGATACTTATGCCGCAGATTTCTATTCCCAATTTAACTTGGCATTGAAACTTCTGTGCCCATTCTTTGCAAGTGCAGAGGCAAATTTAGATCATATTCCCAGAATCAACAAATTGTACAACAGCAGATACAATTATTAGCTATATGAAAACTGAGTACTCTTCCCAACAGTAAGCTAATAAAAAGCCTTTCTTACAAATGTATTTCACTTACAGCAGTGACATTTCCTTTTTATGAGGATAGCCTCTTACCCAGATCACTACCCTGGGACTCATGCAAAGCTTGAGTAGGTCAGCAATAACACTTTGTTTTGCTGAGTGTCAAAAACTTTGCTAAACTATAAAGTATCAGTGGCAATTACCTGATGTATGTACTACATTTTCCACAACAATACTGAAGCCTTAACAGTTAAATTACGATGCTCTACTTTTCACTACTGGTAAGATCAGCAAACACACACACACACACACACACACACACACACACACACACACACACACACACACACACACACAATTCTATATCTACATCTATATCTATTTATCTTTATATGTATATATACATATTTATGCATGTGTGTGTATATATATATATATATATATATATACACACACACACACATATATCTGCATATGTATATGTATATATATATATATATACATATACATACATACACATATATACATACATACATACATCTTGTTTTCCCACCTTACTGAACTAGAGTAGTCCAGTTTCAGAGTTGCTGATCCCTGGGCTTTGTTTTTAGTTCCTGTTACTGATCCATTGCCTTATTAGGAAGGAGGGAAGTTTCTTTGCTTACCAGTGGGAGTGGGAAGCACTGAGCAGCCTTTTTGTCCGAATTGGTGAAGTTTCAGCCAGAAACTAGTAGTCCATTGGTCGTTTTGGGCCAATTCCTAGCTCCTTTCAGTCCCCTGCTATAAAACACGCTAAACACGTTTTCCAGCTTGTACCAACTCAGCACAGATACTCGTGGTGGCCTGCAGAGTGATCCAAGCAGCAGAGAGCTAAAAGAGTGACTTTCTACCACATATAAGTATTTTTTGTGGCTTTCCCACTGTTATTAAGCTAGCGACTGCATTTCGCCTGTTTTACTGCTACTTTAAGTGATTTCTGCATTTTACATTGTTTATTGCACTTTAAGTTACTAATTGTTGCAAATTGTTTCTGTAGGCTACACACTAAAGTGCGCTAGCCGATTTTCAGCATTTATAGCATTTACTGTCTGTTTTTTTCCTTATCTCTGTAATAAAACAAAAATCTCTTGTTTTCCGCCTTACTGAACTAGAGTAGTCCAGTTTCAGAGTTGCTGATCCCTGGGCTTTGTTTTTAGTTCCTGTTACTGATCCATTGCCTTATTAGGAAGGAGGGAAGTTTCTTTGCTTACCAGTGGGAGTGGGAAGCACTGAGCGGCTTTTTTGTCCGATTTGGTGAAGTTTCAGCCAGAAACTAGTAGTCCATGGGTCGTTTTGGGCCAATTCCTAGCTCCCTTCAGCCCCTGCTATAAAACACACTAAATGCGTTAGCTGATTTAGCGAGTTGCCACTGTTGCACACAAGAGCAGCGGTTAAACAAGGTTAAACTATTCGGCCATCTAAATTCCACTCTTCAAATTTTCCCTTAGAACTACCTTCCTCGAGCTGTACTGCTGATCTAACCAGCATATCCTATAACTGAAAAGTTCATCTCTACTTGATTCCCAAGTAGACTATTCTCTATCTGTAAAGCCTAGCACTTACTCCTACAGTACTTGCACCTTGATAAAGCACTCTTATTATAGATAGTACCCCACCAGCCTAAAACCCACTTCCCCCGGAGTCCTTTGAAAGTCTCTTTATCTACTACTTCTAGTATGTAGAGGGATCAGTTGCTAGTGTCCTCTCCAGCTCAACTGGTGAACCTGGGAATATTGAGGCAATGTTACAATTGCCTCATGTACACAGATAATCCTCTCCTTCTCCCACAAAACACAAATACATGCGAGAGATGCAACTATACGGCCAAACTGGAGGCTGAGCTCTCTCAACATAGGACTGGGCAAGACCAGACAGGAGGAGAAGGTAACCACACACAATACATACCCAGTCACACATGGTACCATCACAACTTCAAATCATACACATACTCACACAAAGACATACTCGGAGGCTCTGATCAAAAATTTACCAAAACAGCAGAGGCCACCAAAGCAGACACCCAAACAACTACCACCTCACGACCCAACACATGCAACACATAGACCACACAGTCAGAGTGTCAAACAGTCACAGCCCTTAAGGCCAAACAAAATGCCAGACACACTTGTCATTGGTGATTCCATAGTCAGACACACTGACATCCCGCTCACCAGACTGAGTAAGGAGAAGGTCACAGTAAGCTGCCTGTCGGGTGCTAGAATCCGCCACATAACGCAAGCACTCAGGTATCTCAACAGCAGGTACAAGTGCGACTCAGTCATTGTCCACGCTGGTGTCAATGACCTGAGACGTACCTCCTTGGACTACATGAAAGGGACATCGAGGAGCTCTCTGATTATGTAGCCCAGGCAGGTATGACCCTGACCTTGAGCAGTATCCTACCTTCACCTAGAATGATGCCACAATACAGTGATAAGATGATCAGCTTTAATAATTGGCTTAAATTCTGGTGTCATTCAAAGGGGATCAATGTCTGTCTGCCTGGGATGACATGCTGGACAAGCCACGCTGCTTCTAAGGGACGGCTTGCACCTGTCACCCTGGGCTTCGGATATTGGCAAAGGCTCTTGCCACCCCCATAGTGCCTTTTAGGCAAGGCTCAAATTCTAAACCTATCACCCTAGAACACCAAAAGGAAAAAACTAAGGGTAATGCTGCTCAATGCCAGAAGTCTCAATCTCAAGATGCACGCACTCGAGGCCCTTCTCAATATGGAGAACATCGATGTCTGTGCTGTGACAGAAACCTGGTTCAAGGCTCCTGAGAGCACCCCAGCACTAACAGGTTTCACCTCATATCATGCGTTCCAGCCCCAAAATCTGGACAACACCAAGAAAGGAGGGGGGGTGTCCATATTCATAAAGGACACCCACACCTCAAGGTTGGTGGCAACGCACGATGCATCGGAGACCACCCAGGTGCAATTAACCATAGGCAAGACTGCTCTGCAATTTGTAGCATGTTACAGGCCACCCTCTCAAACTCAGGAACCTCACATGGCCTTCCTGAAAACATTGGAGGGGATAAATGTATCTCCAAACACCATCATACTAGGTGACTTCAACTACTCTAATATAGACTGGGAACACTACTCAAGCCCTAACACTCTAACCCAAAGATTCCTGGAGTTCATAAACTCAAATGCCATGGAACAACTAGTCACCATCCCCACAAGAGGAGAAAACATACTTGATCTCATCATCACGAACATGGGATCAAAATGTTCAACACCGGAAGTATACCTCTCACTGGTGAGATCAGATCATAAACTAATCTCACTGGAGGTCCTCATCCCGCCCCCACCTGAAACAAAAAGACCACAGTGAAAAACTTCTCAAAAGCTGATTTCACACTTCTAAAAACTAGTGTGGTCTCCTTTAAGGCCCCTGAGCCAGTGGTAAACATTACTCAAACCGCTGAATCACTTACAAATGCCTTCTACCAGCACCTACAGGACTGCATGGATCAGGCAATCCCAAACAAAACTAAGACTCTCTGTACCAAAGGCAAGCGTCCAGTCTGGTGGACCCCAGCCATAAACAAGCTCTACAACAAAAGGAGGAAGCTACTACAAGATAGAGCAAAATCCTTGAAAGGTAAGACACCTTTGATCATTATAAGTAAAAACTAAGAGCTCTCATAAAATCATCCAAGGCAAATTTTGAGAGAAAAATCGCCAAGGACTCTAAAGACAATCATAAGGCCTTCTTTAGCTATGTTAGAAACCTAGGAGGAAACTCCCAGATATGCTCAGAATTAGTTCAAAATGATGTGAAAATTACTGAACCTACACACATTGCTAACATACTGGCTGACAGGTTCAGTGCAAACTTCTCCCCTCCCCAAAGGAGCGATATCTATTCTAGAGGCTTGTTGACCCCCACACATCTCCCACACCCAGGTGCGCACTTCCCTCACCAAGGCAAAAACACAGCATCCATGGGACGGATGGTGTCCCCGGCTGTGTACTTCATGAACTCAATGAGGAATTAAACCCACAGTTAGGACAGCTGTTTAATCTTAGCCTCACCTCAGGATACGTACCCAAGGAGTGGCGCATGGCGACTGTGGTCCCACTTCATAAGGGCGGTGCCTCCACAGACCCTGGAAATTACCGCCCCATTAGCTTGACAAGCCTTATCTGCAAAGCCATGGAGAGGATCATAATGGAACTCATAAATAAAGACATAGGGAACTTGCAGACTTTGGATCCAACCCAGTTTGGCTTTGTCAAAGGCAGATCCTGCCTCTTAAACTTGGTTGACTTTTTCGAGACAGTCACCAAGGCCATTGATGAGGGAAAGGCAGTCCATACAGCCTACCTCGACCTGGCAAAGGCCTTGACACAATACCCCACTCAGGTATCATTGAAAAACTCATCAGCTTGAATGTAAACCCATACATCACAAGATGGGTTGCAAACTGGCTAAGTGACAGAACCCACAGGGTCAGAGTTGCTGGAGCCATGTCAGACTCAAAGCCTGTCACAAGTGGTGTCCCACAGGGCTCAGTCCTGGGTCCACTCTTGTTCAGCATCCACTTTTCTCAAGTACAAGCAAACACAGGAGGGTTATGGCTGACAAAGTTTGCAGATGACTGCAAACTGGCCATAGTCGAAACACATCTGACACAGATATCCTCCAGAAGGGCCTCACAGAAGCGGATAACTGGTGCCAGAGCCATGGCCTGAAGTTAAACGCCAAAAATGCATAGTCATACCCTTCGGGAAAAACAAGGTTACCCTAGCTACCATATAGGTGGCAATCCACTGAGCACAGAAAAAGTCATGAGGATCTGGGGACCCAAGTTGACAGTAGCCTTTCGTTTGACACTCATGTTGCTAAAGTAGTTAGGAAAACCTTCTATATCGCCCACCTGATCATGAAGGGATTCACATCTAGATCAAGGGAGGTCATCATCCCCCTGTACTCATCACTCATTAGACCTATGATTGAGTACAATGCCCCGTTCGGAATGTATCTCAACAGACACCTGCTGCAGCTTGAAAGGCCCCAAATGTTCCTCACCAAAAGGATAAAGGGTCTCAAAAATATGTCTTATGCTGCCCAACTGAAAGAACTCCAGCTCTATTCAGTCTCATACCGCTTGCTCAGAGGTGACCTGTGCCTGACATATAAGGCCATGTCAAACCCAGATTTGATGAATATGCTTCACCTCAAAAAATCTAGATCCCTCAGAACCACAAGGCGGAGACTTAAACCTTGACACGGTTATAAATAGAACGTGCTGGAGGGACAGATTCATCACCCAGAGACTCCCTATGCTGTGGAACAAAATCCCGGTACATGTGAGGCAGAGCACCTCGCTGGCCTTGTTCAAGAGGAATCTTGACCAATGGATGGGAGATCGCAGATATACCCCAGGGATTACTTCAGTGTCACTGCTTGACAGAGGCACAGAAAAATAATAGGCATAGTTTTTATTCAAACTAAAGGGGTGGCGAAAGCCACATAACTATGGGTTTGGCTTATAAATGCCCTTGGGCAGATAGCCTAGTATGAACCTATGAACCTATGAACCTATGTACAGACCCACACACCGCCACCCACACACATACAAATATATTCATACACATACTCCCATACACACACATATATGGGTCTACACACTGTAGTTGGGTAACCCATAATCAACATCCAAAACATCAACAGCAAAAGGTCACAAATGCTGATACATAACCACTGGTCCACCGAGAAAGAACCTTGGCGTATGCAACAAATTACATAATTCACACTGTTAATTACATACAGTAATTCAGAGATCACACAATCCATGGAGAAAGGGAATATTCCACTACCTGGAGATTGACAATCTCACATACCTGTTGACCAAATGCAGCTGAGTAAACAGGTGTCAACAAATAAACATTTAGACCGAAAAAAAAGCACCCATGTATATACATGCCTTTATTCTCACACACACACACACACACACATATATATATATATATATATATATATATATATATATATATATATATACATATTTATATAGGCATATATGTACATGTGTAGACACACAGATATATATATCTGTATCTATTTGTATGTATATATATATATATATATATATATATATATATATATATATATATATATAGTGCGCACACACACACACACACACACACACACACGCCTACATATACAGGTACATACATACCATACCTCTCAACCTCTTAGAGCAAAAAAATCTGGACAAAGCCTAAAATGATAGGGGGGGACAACTAGGGACAGATTTTAAATATTGTTCTTACAAACTTAGAAAGTTGCTAGAATAATAGGTTTTGCATTAGCATGAATTTTCTGAAGGATGTGGAGTCTTAAACTCAAATGTTTGTCATTTTTTAATTACTTCAATCCACAGCTATTTGCCAGAAAAGTACAGATTTTAGGAAGAACACACCAAAAATATGATGCAAAAATCTGTAGAGTTGAGAGGTGTGATACATACATACCATGCATACACATCTACACATATTATCACACACACATATAAATACATATACATCTATATATGTATATGTACATGTACACATATATGGGTGTAGCTGACACCCAGTAGATCGACACCAATGGCTCGGCACACACGTGGTTGAGAGGTGAATGAGATTGACAGTCCCTGGGTAGGGGAATATTTCCTTTTCCTGTGGATTGTGCTATCTTGGAGTAAGTAAATATAATTAGCAGGGGGTGTTGGGGGACAGAAGGTCTTGCTCCCCTTGCAAAATACTTGCCATTGCTTTAGTACGGTCTGAGGTAATTCCTGGAAGATGCACAGAATGCTTTGATATTGGTGATTTCGACATTCTGACATCGATCTCCTGGGTGTTGGGGCATTGTCTGCTCAACCTACTGCCCTACACCCATACATACACATATGGGTCTACTTACTGTAGTTGAGTAACCCAGATGTCCAGCTCCAAAATGTTGAGTGCAAAATGTTGGGGAACACTACACCGACACATGACCATTCAAGCACCAAGCAAGAACTTTAACCTCCCAAAGTCGATACAGCAAAAAGTCAACAAACCAATTGTTCACACACTATCACTCATGCGTCAAGAAAGAACCTTGTTGCAGAAGTCATCAAAAGAAAACAGTGCAGGAAAAAATGGGAGATAGAAAAAAACGACCAGGCTAGGAAGGAATACTGGTTGGCTAGCAAAGAAGCCAAGAAAGGAATTGCAATAGCAAAGAATAGGACATCGGAGGCACTCTACCAGCTTCTGGGAAGTGTCTCTGTAGGTGGCACAAAAATACTATATCAGGCTGTGAGGCAAAGAAAAAAGATAAAGAAGACAGCTGGACACCCTTCTTAAGGGATTCCAGCAACAACCTGCTCACCAGTCCACAGGACATCAAAGGCAGGTGGAAGGGGTATTTACAGCAGCTTCTGAATGAAGAAAACCCCGCAAAAGCTGTACTGTCCCAGAAACAGCCTACAATGAGAGAAGAAGAGCCCACCCTACATGAAGTCAGAATAGCACTAAGAAAAAATGAAGTCAGGGAAAGCAACATGCTCAGATGAGGTCACCGTAGATATGATAAAGATGCTAGGTGAGACAGAAGAGAAATGGCTCCTAGGGTACTCATAGCAGCATGGAGAGAAAGGCATATCCTAGATGACTGGAGAATAAGCATACTCATGCCAGTATACAACAATAAAGGGGACATCCACAACTGTGGGCAGTACAACGGCATCAAACTCCTATCACACTGCATGAAAGTTCTGGAGAGGGTGACTGATAAATGGATATGCAGTGTAGTAGAATGTAAGATGGGAGATGAGTAGTTTGGATACGGATCAGGATGCAGCACAATTGACCTGAAGTTTGCAGCGAGATAGATAGTGGAGAAGAAGCTAGAGATGAGGAAAGAGTCCAAGTGGGCATTCCTATGACAATGAAGAAGATTTGGACAGACAGGAAGAAGATAAGAGGAAATGAGGACATCCAGCAAAGAGGTGGCTGGGTTGTGTGAAAGAAGATCTGCGGCAGTCAGACACGAGTGTCAAAGAAGTCAGGAATGTGGCATTGAATTGAGAGAAGAGATGGTGATAGTTAACATGGTACTCCAACCCAGTGAAGAAAATAGAAAAAAGGGGGCTGATGATAATGATGATGGTAAGTAACTAAGGATCAAGTCAGACAACAATGAGCTTCAATAGACTTTATACTTCAGAAAATGCACACTAATGGAAAGCCTGCTAGTCTATCTACTTGTCAAGAGAACTGGAACAATATTTAAAAATATTTCCTGATTTTGGTTCTTTTCACCATAATTTTGTCCCTGATTCTTGAACAAAGAAATTGAGAGTTATGAAGGATGTGAGTAAAGAGCATTACATTATGGGTATTACTGCTAAGCTATTACCCCCTCCACTGTAAAATCTCCATTGTAAAATGTTATTTTATGATAGCGATGATTACATTCCGTCAGCAATGACTGATACTGTCTGTCTCCAGAATGAATGGTTATGCAAAACCTGCCAGAGTAATATTTAAAAGCTATCACTGATTTTGTGTATTTGCCCACAGTTGTAGCCAAGTCTCCATGCTCCCTGTAAAAAAAAAATCTTCTGTAACAAAGGAAAAATAAAACAAACACAAATCTTTTGTAAAACTGCAGCAAGCTACTTGGTATTAATGTAAAAATAAACGTTTACTACAGTTAAAACAATAGGCGCGTTAGCGCTAATGCGCTTCAGCCGTTACCGCAAATGCAGTATCGGTATTCATTATTCTGCTATTTGTATAATAGATGGCAGCCTCATCCAGTAAAGTTGCTTGGTCTATTTCTGCATGTGGGATTGAGTTAAAGAAGTTGAAGTCTAGGGATTGTAAATCAAATTATTTTTAACTCAAACTGATTGTACTACTGGTATATATGACACATGCATAAATGTTTTCAGTCTTACAATTCTTATGTCCTGACTTGGGAAAATTAATTAAAAAATAGAAGAAAACCTGCTTCCTTTACACAGTAGTGACCATGAAGTCATAAGTGTTAAGGGCAAGGTAAAACATTAGCCAAAATTAGGAGCTTTATATGAAATCAGAGTTAAGAGATATACTGCACTGCTCTAAGATCGGCAACTGAAATATCGGCAGTATAACTCTCTACTCTGTGATTTCATACAACACTCCTTAATTTTGGCTCATACCTTAATCTGCTGCACTCAACCTGTAGAGCACTAAATCACTTCAGTTATGAAGAACTGTCCAATATCTCTCCATAGATATATAGCCTCCTTTTAAAATGTAACGGCAAACAGCTGCAACAACGTGTGCTGTCCTTAACTGTGGAAAGATAAAAGAAAATAAAAAGATTGGCTCCTTTTAAACTGTAGTAACTGTTTCTTACAAAGTATCGAGCAGCTGGTACATTCCACATATGTAGGCTAAAGTGCTGTAATTCCAAGTCATGCTGGAGGGAAGATAAAAAGTTACTACTTTATTAATGTAGCAGCAAACAGCTGCTACAATGAATCACACATGCTGAGCGCTAATGTGGTTCAGTTTGGCTGTCCTGACTTGGGGTAGTAAAGACTAAAACCCCACTGTCTTTAAACTGCAGGGACAGGGAAATCATAGTTAAAGGCATGGTGAAGACATGAAAAAAATTAGGAGCTTATATGAAATTACAGAGTTGAGAGGTAAACTGCACTGATCTAACATCGCTACTGAAATATCGGCAGTACACCTCTCTACTGTAAAATTTCATACAACGCTTTTAATTTTGGTAATTATTTTCACCTGCTACAGTTAACTCATGGAGAGATAAATCGCATCATTTATAAATAATTGTCTCCACCCCAAAAAAATAAATTATATATATATATATATATATATATATATATACATATATATATATACATATATATATATATATATATACATACATATATACATATACATATATATACATATATATATATATATATATATATATATATATAGAGAGAGAGAGAGAGAGCTTCCTTTTAAAATGTAACAGCAAAACAGTTTCATGCCACATAGCACGAAAGCACTTCAATTATGATGTCCTAAGTTGGAGAAATAAAGAAAAAAAAAAGAAGAAAACCCCTCTTCTTTTAACAGTGGCAACCAATAAATCATAAAAGCTATTACGGGCAAGTTGAAGACATGAGCCAAAATTTGGAGCTACTCTAACATCAGCAACTGAAATATCGGCAGTACACCTCTCTACTCTGTGATTTGATATAACGCTTCTAATTTCTCCTCATCCTTTCACCTTGCTTTTAATAGCATTTATAATTATCTGATATATCACTGAACAACAGTCAATAATGTAATACGGTACAGTTTCCAAACTTCTGTTTTGCAAAAAAAACTGGTTTCTGATTTGATTTTCAATAATTGCAATGTAATACTTAAAACCGATGCATGTTTGTTGTCTTTACACCATCACTTTGTCATTTGTTTCCGAAGAAATTAAGGAGCTATTGTATGAAGCGATCAGCATTACGTGGGTTTTTATTTGTTTTGTAACTATGATTTCCACAGTGAACATACTACCAGTAAATTAGTAGTTACTGAATGTGGTAAGTAAACTTCAGAAGTTCAGAGTCAGACCTGACCGGAACCAAAGCAGGATTGAGTTACTTTTCCCTACGGAGTGAAAACAATCCTGGCAAAGGTCAAATAGGGTCATATTTAAATATATGAAGGTGTGGAGGGGGTGTGAATGATGACATCACACTATGGGTGGTATTTTCTGGCCAGACAGAGCTGGACGCTCCTGAAATAAAAACAGTGAAATTACACATAAAAGGGAGAAAAGTGCAGATTTAGTAACAAAGGTCTACTGAAAACTACGTAAAGTACACACTGGTTAGGAAAAAAAAAAAAAGTGTTCTGGAAGGTGCATCTTTGACACTCTCCCTTTAAGGCCCTAATGACCAAAGTAGCAGAAGTGCATACCTTCTTACCCCATCTGTCCAGGCCCTGGAATCTCTATCAGAGAGGGTAGGGTTTTTGGCAGTTGTAGCCTTAATGCCTTTGGGTCCCTGTGAAATGGTCTCTGGGTCCGCAGTAGGATTCTTAAAGAGGAACTTGTGAGAGTCAGGTACACTGTAATACCCATCAGGTTTCCTGGGAGCCGGAGGTAAGATGTCTGTGGCCAGGCTAGATTCCAAGAATGCATCATCTACAATGTCCAGTGCAGGAGGGATAGCTAAAGGCCTGTGTTGAGGTAGGAGTAAGAATTCCCTAAGCCTCTTTTTGGAGTCAGAGTAATCCTGCCTTTACCAGAGGAAATGCTCCCCAAGAGTGTGCAAGGTTTCACCAAAAGAAAAATCTTCTGGAGGGGAACCAGAGGGTATGGAGTCCTCTGCATTAGAATCCTCATAGGTAGATAAGGGCAAATCCTGGTCATCAGAAGAAACCGAAATTTCAGAATCCTGATCAGAAGAATCAGAAGGAAAATCAGTCCTAGGTCTCTTAGAGGGAGAAGGCTGGCTTCCCCTAATTAGAGTAATAAGGTCTTCAGCCATTCTTATTTGTCTTTTAGGCATATGGGCCTGACCATGCAGTTTGGACATCGGTTTTCTAGGCGTGGGTCAAGTTTTAGGCCTTGAAGAAGATGGCTTTGGTTTGAAATGCAAGTCCATAGGTCTGAATACACCCTCAGAAGCCAGTGCCTGCACAGCGGCTCCGGACCCATCCAAGGTAAAGACACCCGCAGGTTCCATAGTCGAAGCATCTAGCGGCATACCGGACTCCAAATGGGTCTCAGTAGAGGCCTGCGAATCTGAAGTAGTGGGTATCAGGGGCTGCGAAAGCGCCTCACTGAGTACCGGTGAACTGGTGACTAGTTTAACGGAAGCGCCATCGGCAGCTTTGGACCTATGCGGTCTGTCTCTGTCTTTATCTTTACATTTTTTCATAATGTCGTTAGTCGGATGGCTTACCGAAGCCATTTCTGGATAATTAAACAGAGTACCAAAATAATCTGCTGCAAAAAATGGACCGATGACGAATAGTTCGAGGATTGAATAAGGCACAAAATTGACAGAGAGGGACGTCACGGTCTGGGCCTAGGCAACAAATGCAGTACGAATGAAAATCTTTGAGGTATTTGCTTTCCACAGGTAATACAATTGTTAACTTTTACTGACATCGGTTTAGAGCAAGAAAAAGGATCCTCAATGGGGTATTTAGCTTTTTTTGAAGACTTCGGTTCTGAAACTCGAAAACAAAATTTTCAGGAGTCGGCCGACCAGCACTTGTGAACTGCTTCTGCTTCAGGCACCGCGCGGCAAGAAAGACTGATGTAATGGCATCGGCTGCATGCTTTATATGCCTGACTACCTGACATCATGGAAGAAGAGACAGCATCCGATGCAGAACCCAAGACTTTGATAATCAGGCCGGCTGAGGGCTACCTGCAGGCAGATAACCCAAATGTAATGACTGCAACAGTGAAACATGAAGAACATCAGAAACCTTAAGGGAGTTCTAGACAGAGCACGTGAAGTGAACTTAAAGCTCAATCCTCTGAAGTGCAAATTCAGACTACCAAAAAGTTACATATGTAGGTCATTTAATTTACTAGTACTGGTTTGCAACGAGACCAGTCTAAGCAAGCAGCCATTTTTGAGATGCTAGCTCCAGATAATGTTCAAGCTCTCCAACGTTTTCTTGGTATGGTCAACTATTTAGGCAAGTTTATATCAGATTTCAGTGAGTTGACATTTCCTTTGAGAGAGCTTATGCACAAAAATGTTACATGGTCTTGGTTAGAACAGCACCAGAAAACATTTGAAGACCTTAAGTAGAAAATTGCTACCCCACCTACATTAAGATACTATGATGTTAATAAGCCAATAACCCTTTCCTGTGATGCTTCAAAATTTGGTCTAGGTACAGTCATTCTTCAAGAAGACAGACCAGTAACCTATGCATCAAGAACTCTTACCCAAACTGAAATGCAATACGCTCAAATTGAGAAAGAACTTTTGGCAATAGCATTTGCATGTTCCAAGTTTCATGATTATATCTATGGTCAAGCTATTCAGACTGAAACTGATCACCAACTTCTAGCTACTATTTTAAAGAAGCTTATGCATTCAGCTATAGCACGATTACAATGAATGATGCTCAAACTACAAAAGTACAACTTCAAAATGGTCTATACCAAAGGCAAACTTCTTTATCTGGCTGATAGTTTATCCAGACCGCTCAGAAATAACACAGAACAGCTTCATGAAGAGAATTTTGAAATTGACATCATGGAAGTGCATAATTTTTCTACCAAGAGACTTGACGAGTTGAGAGATCATACAAAGACTGATCCAATTTTGCAAAAGCTCAACCACTACATTAATTGTGAATGGCCGTCAAAGCAATCTAGTGTACCACCTGAAGTGCAAACTTATTTTCCTTACAGAGATGAGATGCTGATAGAAGATAGCATTATTTTCAAAGGTCCTAAAATTGTTGTTCCTGCTTCCTTACAACATGAATATATCCAGATTTTGCATCGTGGTCGCCCAAGTTCTAAATCTACCAAAAGAAGGGCGACAGGACTAGTATTTTGGGCTTTGCCAGCAAAAGACGTTGATAAAGTACTTTCATATTTTCAGTGTGTAATAGTAGTAAACCGCATTTGCAAAAAGAACCACTTCAGCTAAGTCAAGTTCCTGAACTGCCTTAGTCATCAGTAACTACTGATATATTCAAGTGGAGCAATCAGCATTACTTGGTTTTGGCAGACTATTACTCAAACTAGTTTGAGATTGATTTACTACCTAATCTAACGTCCACTGCTGTTATTACTAAGTTGAAATGTCATTTTTCAGTCCATGGTAGTCCACACAAAGTTATTTCTGACAATGGTACTCAATTTACAAGTCAGCCATTTCAGACATTTGCAAGAGAATGAAACTTTGTACACGTTACTAGCAGTCCAGAATATCCACAGTCAAACGTGCAGTGCAGAGTGGAAAGCAATTACTTGAGTGGTCAAAGTGCGACAATATCAATGTTTATTTGAATTTACTTAATCTCAGAAACATACCCCATGATGATATACTTGGCTCGCCTGCTCAGAGACTTCTATCAAGGCAAATCAGAACAACACTGCCTATCAGTTCCAGTTTGTTGAGGCCTAAAGCTAAGAACAAGACAACTGTAGCTCAACTCTTCAGAAAGCATTCTTTCTAGACGTCCAACTATGACAAATCGATCAGATTTCTTTGTCCATTGAAAGGAGAGAAAGTGAGTATACAAATGGCAAAAGGTTTTGACCGAATTGGTCAAGTTACAGGTATATGTACTTTGTTGGATCTGAGGGTGTGGAGTACAGGAGAAATCGTAGAAATCTTCTTCCTGTATCAGAATCGATATGACAGCATTGTTCCAGTGATACAGACTCTAGATCTCAGAGCAACCCAGACAATGTTCCTATTTTAGAACTTGTCTTCACTTCTACTTCCATTCCTGATGATGTTCCTGATGTCCCGAAGGTTGAACATTCCACAGAGACAGTCCCAACTGCTAAATCTGACTAATTTCTATGTCACAAGATTTGGTCGTATTTCCAGACCTACTGTGAAATACACAGCGACCTGGAGTTATCTATATACAAGTGTATTTAGTTCTGTATAATTGCATGACCAAGAATTATCTATATTGATTGCATGTCAATTACTGTTTTCAACACTACATGAATTATTTCTCAAAGAGGGAGGATGTAGAACAGTGTGCATGTGCTGTGTCTTTAAGAAACTTCAAGGACTGAACTTTCATATATAAATAGCGAGCACGTGCTATACTCAATGTCATTTTGAGACTGCAGCCAGAGAGTGAACATGTATGAATGTAATAGCTAAAGCTTCAATCCTGATGTGTTTGTACCTAACAAAGCTGTTTGAAGAGAACCCACGAAGTTTTGTCTATTGTGTCCTGACTAGATGAGCGACAGGATGCAGGGAAGAAACCAGAGCACCACAAGAAAACAAAGAAACACACTGTGCAGAGAAGGAACCACAGCCAAGGGTGTAAACAGAAAGTGCTATTTTATACTGCTGCCTCAAACTCACCCATCAAGTAAAACATGTATGTACCTCTACGAATACTGCATCGTCTACACCTAAAAAATATGCACATTATTTTTAGCTGCTGCTCCCACTCATAAAAAGGTTATTTTTAAATGAGTATTCCTATTTCTACATATCTGTGTTTTAGACATTAATTTCGATGGTTTCATAATGTTCTGGGCTCTATGAACACAGACATGCTCTGGAAAAAGAATTTGGTTATTTGAATATACCATGTATACCTAGCACACATTTAATCCAGACGGAAACCAAACCATTGAAACAAAAGCAGTGGAACAGTAATGGTGAAGGTTGCAAATATGTGCAACCCCAACACAATGACATCACATCATAAAACACAACTATAAAAGCAATGATAAAGTGAGATTTGCTATAAAAAGCCTCACAGTACTCACATTTGTACAGCTGAATAAAAAATATTATGATAATGTTAAATCAGCTTAGAAAACCATCATATGGGGAAAATCAATACAGAATGAGCATTACCTGTGAGGTTTATAAAACTGAAGCAATTTGGTTTGGAATTTGCCACAGAAACCGATACAAAAAAATTAAATAACAAAAAAAAGAGAAAGAATTACGTCAACCTGAAAGTGACAGCATGGAAGAAGGAAAGAAAAGCATTAGCAATGCTGACAAGGGGTGGTGTTTCACAGCAATACTACAAAAAAAGGATATGGAAAGAAACATGCAGTCCAGGTTAGCCTGGACTCTCCACTGCATCCTCACCAAGGTCTTGAACTTCTGTTCCCTATACGCAGACAAAAATGATCAACAGTAAAAACAGTGTCAACTTTCAAGATGGTGCATAACTCAGTAGAAGTTTAATTTCAGCTCTCCCAGTGTGAAAACAGAAACTCAGAAAACACAGCCAGTGAAATTTGTCTTTTTGTGTAAATTTCATTAACTGTCTAGTACGTGCACTGCCTGGATGCCAACAAAAAATAAATTTAGAGAACCTGAAAGAAAATCAATCACAAAAGGTGAGGAAGAAACACTGGCTGTGAAGAATCCTGCAGCTGTTCTGCAAAAAGCAGTTCTTATGTCTTGCACCACAGCTGGAGATTGATTTCCAGTTATCTAGAGGAAAAAATAAGTGAAATGTGCTCAGATCAGATTAAAATAAACTAAACACTGAAAAAGTACATCAATTCAAGTAACAGAAGACTGGAAAAAATGAAAGAAGTTTTAAACAGATATTCAGATGAGGTGATAAAACTGCAAAAATCCGGTTAAAATGAAGAAAAGGCCACACGGGTATGAGACTGCTCAAGGAGAGATGTTTCAAAAATGGTAGAATTAGAGGACAGAGCACATAGGGAAAACCTGAGATTTTCTGCTGTACCAGAGAAACTAAAAGGAACAGACTGCATTATTTTTGTGAAAGCAGAAATACACAACTAGACTACTATTCCACAGCAGGAGTTATTAACTGAAAGGGAACATTGTGTGTATGTTCCAAACCTGGTCATTAGAAAGCAACCCAGTTATTTAACAGTAAAGATGCAATCCTGCCCATAGATAGTTAATTCTGATAAAACTGTGGCAGAAGGACCAAGTACTAAAATTATGAGACAGCAGAATATTTGTGGAAAATGATAAATCACCATACACCAAGCAGAAAAACAGTAAACGTATTCCCGCAATTGGGAAATGTCGAGAAGTAGATGTGAGATTCAAGCTACTATATCCAGCTATTTTCAGAATATTTTTTCCTGGGGGGGGTCAAAATAATTTTTTGATGCAGGGCATGCAAAGCAGGAAATACATAAGTCTGTCCAACAAAAAGTGAGCTATCAAACAGAAGGAGATTCTTATTCTTCTGATAATAAAGTCCATAGAGAGACTATGCCAGTGAAGTTTTCCAATGTTCCAAAGGAAAATGCTCGAGAGACAGAAAAAAGCACGAGAGCTGACTAGAAGAACCAGGAGTACATTGGAAATGAACCAGAGACTGGATTTAAGAGATGGATATTCACAGGAAGCAAAACAGAAATTCTGAAACTGATGAATACATGTGGGAGTACAAAGCATTAATTACATTTGTGAAATATGACAGAAGAAGAAAACCCTGGAAATATTGGACTTTTTGACTTTGTTAAACTTGCAGAGAACTCCAAAGCATACGACTTACTTCATATCATTAATGTTTGGAAGAACATTTGGGAGACAGGAAGAAGGAAAGAATTAAGTAAAACAAAATTTTGTTCTTAACAGTATTTTTATAATACATGACATATACTGCCTGCTATAAAGTAAATCTTTTTCAGCTATTTTTGTGTGTAATAGACATACTAAAGTAAACAAAAGGACCACTATTTTTTTCCTTTTTTCTTTCTTCTTGTTCAGTTTTAAGAAATGTAGGCACTGCAATGTTAAAAGAAAAGAAAGCCTGGAAAAAGAACATGATGCAACAATAGAAAGTTATGTCTTGCCATAACTTGACATCTGTGTTGTCTATCTTCATTTCTCCTCATGATAGGGTCTCTGATCCGGCTCGGCCACATTCTCCAGACTTGGATCCAACCCTTGAACTCCTCCCTTTTACCCATAATGCACTACATCCACCCAAGCACCTAGATCAAGTTTGCTGATTCCATACATCCATAACCTGGACAGCAAAGAAGAACGGCAGACAAGGCTCAGACATGGGACATAAGAGTCCCGTCATGTTCTATAAACCTCTAGAAGAATGAGGCAGGGGGATGGCTGGGTGAGAAAGTGAGGAGGAATGAAGACAGACAACAAAGATGTCAAGTTATGGTAAGACATAACTTTATAATCTGATGTTGTCTTATTCATTCCTCCTCATGATAGGGTCAGAATCCCCAGGTATGTGATTCCCGGGAGGCCCTCATGCAAGGTTATGCTGGAACACCATCGAGCCAAAGGAAGCCCTGCTCCTAGAAACCATATTTAACTTGTAGTGTGCCACAAAGATGCGACTGTTCGATCACATCGATGCTGCACAAATATACTCAATGGAGGTTCTAGATGAGAAAGCGGAAGAAGTAGCCATAGCCCTGGTAGAATGTGCTCTAGGACTTCGGGGTAATTCTAGGCCCTTTTGTAAGTAAACAAGAGAGAGACAACCAGTTATCAATTTTACTAGAATGACATTGGAAACTGCTTGGCCTACTTTGTTAGGAGAGAAGGCTATTGTTGTCTAGTTCTGTGCAGCTAGAAATGTAACTGTCTATGAATGTTGAGAAGCTGTAGAACATACTCCCCTTAGTTAGAAAACTTTGGAAAGAACACTGTTAAGTGAATGGACTGACTGATCTTGTTTTCTGTGGCTACTTTAGGCATAAAGGAGGAACTGGTATGCAGAGAAACACTGTCCTTATGAAAAAATTATGTAAGGAGGTTTGAAAGATAAGGCCTGCAGTTCGGAAAGTCTCTTAGTTGAAGTAATGGCCACTAAAAAGACTTCATGTTTCAAATGGGAGCTGGTTCAAACGGTCCCGGAGTCAAACCCTGTAGCATGACAGTGAGGTCCCAAGGAGGGGAAAGATCCTTGATGGGAAGCTTCAACAAGAAAATACCTTTCATAAAGGATTCACAATCTAACAGTGGACAGGGGACAAGACAGACTAACAGCATGAAAATTAGAAATTGCAGCTAATTGAAGTTTGATGGTAGAGAAGCTAGCTCCTTCTTTAAAGTGGGTACCAAGAAAGAGCAGAATATCAGAAACTGGTGCTAAGAAGGGGTCAGTATTGCTATTTGTAGTTCAAATAGCAAACCTTTTCCGCTTACTGGTATAGACTTTCTTAGTAGAAGCCTTTTGTGAGGCTAGACGTATTTTATGGACCAGGGAAGCAAGCCTGGACTGCCTTGTTAGGGTTAAAAGTGGAGAAACCAAGCACTCAGCCTGAGGGCTCGAAGGTTGGGTGCTGCATCCCTGATGGGTGAGAGAGAAGGTCCTGTCTTGGTTCCAGTACGCATGGAGGATATTTCAGATGAGACCAAAGGAAGGGGAACAAAAAGTACAGTTTTGTACCTACCATAAATGTAGATGTCAGATAGACATGCAACTGCAGTCATAACATGTGGGTTGTCCTGCCTCAGGCAGCCCTCGGTCGGCCGGATTCCAAAGTCTGGGCCCGACGTCGGCTGATGTCGCATTTCTCTCCAACGTCAGAGCGGCTGGAGTATATAAGCATCAGCCGACGCCATTTTCTTCAGTGTTTCTTGCCCCAGATGCCAGGTGCCCTCCAAGGAAGGCTGTAATCAAATTGGAAGACAAAAACAGGATTCCAAACAAATAAATGAGCAATAAAACAAATACACCATAACAGATATCCCCGGCTAAGAGTAACAGGGATAGGAGTGGACCCTAGGCATAGAGGGGTATGGAGGGAAGGAAAATCCGACTGCAGTTGCATGTCTATCGGACATCTACATTTATGGTAGGTACAAAACTGTACTATGTCCTTCAAGAATGCAACTACAGTCATAACATGTGGGTAGAATACCATAGCTTAGCTGGGGGAGGAGGAATGCTCTAGGGAAAAGATGATGTGGCAATCAAACCCTGCAGGACTGCCGAAGCAAAGCCTGCTCTGGATCTGGAGTATAGAGGGAGATTGTAGTGTTTGGAGAATGTATGCACGGAGCTCCATGTAGCAGCTTCTAGAATGTCCTTGGTAGGCACCCCTCGTAAAAATGCTGTAGAGGTGGCTGTAGCTCTGGTGGAATGTGGTCTGACATTGGCTGGAACAGTCTTTCCATGAAAGGAATAACAGAATCTGATGCAATGTCCAATCCATTTAGAAATAGTCTGTTTTGAAATTGCTTTTCCTTGGACTGCAGGGGCGTAAGCTACAAAAAGTTGTTCAGACTTCCTGCTGGCCTTGGTTCTGTCCAGGTAGTATCGAAGTTGTCTGTGAATGTCTAAGGTATGCAACAGTCTTTTCCCCTTATTCTCAGGATTGGGGAAGAAAGCAGGCAGATGAATGGCTTGATTTAAAGAAACCCTAGATACCACCTTTGGCATAAAAGTAGGGTTGGTCCTTAATGAGACCCTGTCTCTGTGAAAAATAATAAAGGGTGGTATTGCCATTAGGGCCTGTAGCTCTGAAACCCTTCTTGCTGAGGTAATTGCCAACAGGAAAGCTGTCTTCCATGAGAGAAATTGCAAGTCAACTGAAGCTGCTGGTTCAAAAGGAGGTAGGGTCAGTTTTTCTAAGACAAAATTGAGGTCCCAGGCTGGCACCTGGGCCTTTCTTGGTGGCTTAATGTTCTTGATTCCCCTGAGGAATTGCCTTAGTAAGGGGTGAGAAAAAAATGGAGGATCAGTGTTGTATCTAGCTGAAATAGCAGATGCATGTATCTTTATGGAAGAATATGAGAGGCCGTTCTTTAACATATCTGCCAAGTATTCCAAGATGAGTGGGATGTTCAACAATGATGCATCATGTCCCTTGCTGGTATTCCAAATGCTGAATCTTTTCCACTTTGCTAAGTAAACCTTTCTGGTGGATGGTCTTCGAGCCTCTGTTAGTATCCGCTGAACTTCCTTGGAGAGAGATAAGCTGAAGTTATTTATGGGATCTCCCAGGCTGTTAGCTGTAGTGTCTGAAGATTTGGATGCAGTGTTTCGAAATTGTGTTGAGTCAAAATTAGAGGCCACTGATGAAGGGCCCACCTCCTGGTGAGACATATGCTCCGTAGTAGTGGGTACCAGTGTTGTCTTGGCCAGTCCGGAGCTATTATGATTCCCTTGGGTTTCTCTGCTTTGATCTTTAGTAATACTGAGGTCATCAGTGGCAGAGGTGGGAATGCATAGATTGCTAGGGAGTTCCAGTTGAATGAGAGGGCATCTATTTTCCAAGCTTTTGGGTGGTATGTCCTTGTGCAGAATTTTGGTAGAAGATGGTTGAGGTGAGAGGCAAATAGGTCCACTTCTGGGTTGCCCCATGTCGAAGTGAGTTGTCTGAAGGCCTTCGGATGTAACCTCCACTCGTGTGGATCTGTGAAATTCCTGCTTAGGCTGTCCGCCAACACATTGTCTTTTCCTGGAACAAACTGGGATTGTAGCTGGATGTTTAGACTCAGTGATTTCTCCCAAAGCTGCATTGTCAGTCTGCAAAGGGGGTATGAGTGGGTGCCCCCTTGCTTGTTTATTTACCACATCACAGTGGTGTTGTCTGTCCGTATCATTAAATGGCCTTGCTGGAGTTGGTGTTGAAAGGCCTCGATGGCATGCATTACTGCCAACATTTCCTTTTGGTTTATATGCAGATGTGTTTCCTTTGGAGACCATTGTCCTTGTATACACCTGCCTTCCATGTGCGCCCCCCATCCGAGGTCTGAGGCATCTGTAGTCATGGTCTGTGTTATCTGTGGTTTTTTGAATGACATACCTGTGTTTGCCTGGCTCACCGAGGCCCACCATAGGAATTCCTGTTGTAGGCATGGAATGAGTGGTATGATTGTCTCCAAGTTGTTGCTGTGTTGAGACCAAATGCTTTTTAGGTACCATTGAAGCTTTCTCATGTGTAGTCTTGCTAATGGAACCAGGAGAATGCAGGATTCCATGTAACCCAGGGCCTGTAGGAATCTCCTTGCAGTCATCTGGGTGAGTTTTGCTAAACCTTTGAAGTAATGAGTTAACTTCTCTTGCTTGTCTTCTGTCAGGTAAGCCATCTGAGCGGCTGTGTCTAGTTTGGCTCCTAAGAAGATTATTTGCTGGGATGGCTGCAGTCTTGACTTTTGGAAGTTGACTGTGTATCCCAGAGCTTGAAGTAATCGTATGACATAATCCAGATTTTTGTCAACATCAATTTGTCGTCCGCTTGTATGAGGCAGTCGTCCAGGTACGGGTAAATTTGTATGCCCTGGAGCCTGCAATGAGCAATTACTGAAGCCAGGCATTTTGTAAATACTCTGGGCGCAGTAGATAAGCCAAATGGCAATGCTGAGAATTGATAATGCTCTGGCCCTGCAAGAAATCTGAGGTATCTTCTGCAGCTGTGTCTGATAGGGACATGCAGGTATGCCTCCTTGAGGTCCAGAGTAATCAGCCACGACCCCTTGCCCAGCATGGGAAGGAGTTGCTGTAGAGTCAGCATTTTGAACTTTGGTACTATGAGAAAGGTGTTTAATGCGGACAAGTCCAGTATTGGACTCCATTGAGATTCTTTTCTTGGAACAAGGAACAGTCTTGAGTAAAACCCCTGGTCTTGTTCTTGTTGTGGAACTCTTTCTATTGCTTTCATCCGAGTCAGCAGAGTAATTTGTTTGATAGCCTCTGCCCTCTGATTTTGTGGCAGGTTTGGCATGCCTTGTTTTCTTGGTAAGGTATGAAAATGAAACCTGTACCCTCGGTCTATAATGTCCAAAATCCATTTGTCCTTTGTCAGTCTGTGCCAGTTTTCTGCAAACAGAGATAATTTCCGCAAGGGAGCTTCTAGTTGTTCCCTGGTAGGCGGTAGTAGAGGAAAGTCATTGAGCTTGTGGTTGTGGGGCAGGTGAAACCCCTGCGTCACTTCTTTGGTTTCCTGGCTGCCATTGTCGTCCCCTGTAAGGGCCTCTGTATTGGCCTCTTCCTCGCCACGTCTGTTCTTACCCCTTTGAAACTTTTCTGGATTAGGAAAGGACCAGTTTTTGGAAGGCCAATTCCTACTGAATCTGGGGGGTTGAACCTGGAGGAAATCTTTCACAGTCTGAACTGATTTTGCTTTTTCTTCGATGGTCTTTAACACATCCTTAGCATTTGCACCAAAAAGCTTGTTCTTTTCCAAAGGTGCATCCAGAAGTTTTGCTTTTACATGATCTGGTAGAGGTTGATCTTTTAACCAAGCATGTCTACGAATGACTGCCCCTGTCATAGCTGCCCTACATGAAGCTTCCAGTGCATCATATCCACACTGCAGGAAGTGATTGCTTACTTGCTGAGTATTATGTACAGCTTCCTGCAAAGTCTTCCTGTCTAAAGGATCAGGAGTGGCTAATGTTTTTTGTAAATCTTCTAACAGATAATCCTAATATTGTAGCATATGGAAAAGGCAATTTAAAGCTCTCATAGATAAGGTAGTGGATGTGTAAACCTTTTTGCCCCATCTCTCTAATGACCTAGCTTCCCTGTTGGAGGGCAAAGGATTTTTGAGGTGGAGGCTGAAACTCCTTTAGGCCCCTGTGAAATAGTTTCCAAATCAGCAGTGTGGGCCCTGAATAAATGGGAATGAGTTTCTGGGACCCTGTAATACCTGTCTGGCTTGGCTGGAGCAGGAGGAAGAGAATCAGGGGTAGCACTAGAGTCAGAATACAAATCATCCAGAACATCAAGTACAGGAGGAATAGCTAAAGGCCTGTGCTGAGGCTTCTTAAGGAAAGTCCTAAGGCGTTTCCTAGAATCAGAATATTCCTGGCCTTGCCACTTGAAATGTTCCCTCATGGTGTGCAGAACTTCCCCAAAAGAAATATCCTCAGGAGGGGAGGCCGAGGGGATGGAATCTTCTGCATCCGAGTCCTCGTAGGTCTGGAAGAGCTCTTCCTGGCTATCAGAGTGGACAGAGCCCTCAGAATCTGAATGAGTAGGGTCAGAGGGTTCAACCCGGGGCCTTTTATCAGGAGGAGGCTGGGATCCTCTCTCAGGATGGGCCTGTGAACCTCTAATCATGGAAATCAAATCAGCAGCCATGGACATAATTTGTGTCTCTGGAGTCGGCTGAGGTAAGGGTTTAGAAGTAATATGCTTTGTTTTGCTGGCTGCCTTAGCCCTAGTGTAGGCCTTAATAGACATGGCCATAGGGGGCCTGGCAGCTCCACGTGCAGGAGTGACCTTGTCTACAGCAATGGTCTCGGGCATTTCCTCGGTTTCGGTATCCGGAGGAAAATCTATAACTGGCGTCGGAGTAATGTCTGGAATCGAGTCGTCGGCAATGCGGTGTCTTCGGTTCGGAGCGGTGGAGAGACCGTCTCAGAGGGAACCGGAGCACTCGCGCTAGGTTTTGGCGTGGAGTCGGTGGTAGACGCGGGCCGAGGATGTCGGTCCCGGTCTTTACGCTTTTGGCGTTTGCGATGTCGGAAGATCTGACGGCATGGTGTAAGCAAAATTATCGCCGAAAAAATCTTCAGCGAACTCCGCCCGGCGCCTGAGAGTGCGCTTGTTGAAGCGAGCACAGGCTACACAGGCCGAGACGTTGTGGTCTGGGCCCAGGCAAGGGAGACAGTAAGAGTGGAAATCCTTATGAGGTATTTGTTTACCACAAGAAAGACAATTGTTAACTTTTTCAGTAATTTCTGACATCGGCTGAGGCAAGAAAAGGTCCCCAACGGGGTACTTAGCTTTTTTGATGACTTCGGTATCGTAGAATACAGGAGCTGACTGACCGGCACTTGCGAACTGCTTCTGCTTCGGGCACCGCGCGGCAAGAAAGACTGAAGAAAATGGCGTCGGCTGATGCTTATATACTCCAGCCGCTCTGACGTCGGAGAGAAATGCGACATCAGCCGACGTCGGACCCAGACTTTGGAATCCAGCCGACCGAGGGCTGCCTGAGGCAGGACAACCCACATGTTATGACTGCAGTTGCATTCTTGAAGGACATCCTGACAAGGCCAGAAGGCGGCAATGAGGATGACGGAGCTCTTCAGCCTGCTTGCCTTCTGAAGAAACTTTGGCATCAGTGGCAAAGGGGGTTAAGCATACAGGAGACCTGGGGCCAATCGTGGACCAGTGCATATCTCGGGGACTCCCCCCAAGGGGGGATCAAAGCGAAGAACTTTTAGTTATGTACTTACCATAACTTCGGATGTATGGGATCCATCTCGCCTACATTCACAACATATGGGTTCGGAGCCGATCCATCGGCTCCGACTCGGCAACTAATACACTAGCACGAAGTCTCTCATTGGCTGGGCTACTCCCTATCCCAGGATGCACTACACCTGCTTCCCCAGATCTTGTTTGTTCGCTTTCATACATCCATGCAAACACAGAAAAATTAGTAGTCACTATAACCAACTAAAGTTCTTCAAGAAAGATCTCCAAGAAAAAGAGACTACAGCTCCTCTAAATCCGAATGGAAGGGGAAGGAGGGTGGGTACTTATGAATGTGGCGAGATGGATCCCATACATCCGAAGTTATGGTAAGTACATAACTAAAAGATGTAATGGGATCCTACCGCCTACATTCACAACATATGGGACAGCGTCCTAGCACCTACATCCCGGTGGCTCATTGGAACACACTCCTGAGAACTGTGGAACCAAAGGAAGCTCTGCCTCGAGAAACCACATCCAATTTGTAATGAGAAATGAAAGTGCGGAGAAGTCCAGGTTGCTGCAGCACAAATATCATCTATTGATAACTTGGAGTGAAAAGCTACGGAAGTAGCCATTGCCCTGGTAGAATGAGCCTTGACTGGAAAGGGAGGTCTTTGTTAGCCTGCGAATAAATAAAAATGATACAATCTTTAATCCATTTAGATATGGAGGTTTTGTTACTGGTTGACCCAATTTGTTCACTGCAAAGGAAACAAACAATTGATTTGATTTCGCGTTGAGCGGTTCTATTCAAATAAAAACGCAGTTGTCTATGTCCAATTGATGCAAAGTATATTCTGCGTTATTAGAGAATTCTGGTAAAAAGACAGGATGTTCTATAGTTTGTTGAATACAGAAAGAGGAGGCCACTTTTGGTATAAATGCAGGGTTTAATTTCAATGAAACTCTATGCTTGTGAAAAATCAAATAGGGAGGATCAGAACAAAGAGCTTTAAGTTCTGAAACTCGCCTAGCAGATGTTATGGCTACTAAAAAGGCCGTTTTCCAAGACAGAAATTTTAAATCACAAGTAGCAGCTGGTTCGAAAGGACGGGCAGTTAGGGCAGCAAGAACCATATTCAAATCCCAAGGGGACAGGATGAGATAAAGGAGGCCTAAGGAGCCAAGCCCCTTTAAGGAAAGCCTTACAAAGTTTGTGAGACATCAATGAAGGTTCAAATGAAGCATGAAAATTAGAGATCGCTTAACTGAACCTTAATGGTAGAAACTGAAGAGCCCGACTGAAAAGGGAGGCCAGAAAATTCAGAACCTCCGATACTGGTGCAGTGAGAGGATCTATACCCGTTCTTGAGCCCAGAAGGCAAACCTTTTCCATTTACTGGAATAAAGTTTGATGGTGGAAGGTTTATGAGAAGAAGACAGTATGTGGACCACGTCCGGCGAAAGAGCATTGTCTCGGACTAAGGATGGAAGTGGAGTAACCATGCTGCCAACTTCAGGGACCTGAGAGACGGATGAAGCCGTCCTGACTGATGAGTCAACAGGTCTGGCACGGATCCAGAAACCATGGACCTTCTATCGCATGCCTCTGTAGGAAAGGAAACCAAACTTGACGAGGCCAGTGCGGGGCAATCAAAATCATCTCGCTCTCCATGTAAATGGCCTTCTGTATCACCCTCGGTAGGAGGGGGGAACGGAGAAAAGGCGAGAAGACCGGGGCCAAATGTGAGTCAGAGCGCCCTGGGAATCTGTCCCTGAGAAGGAAACAGTGTGAAGAACTCTCTGCATTTCGCATTGTGAGGGCTGGCAAACAGGTCGCAGCAAGGAAGACCCCATCTGTCAAGATTTTGCAGCTATAACCTGGTTGAGGGACCACTCGTGGGGTAAAAGAATGGTCCTGCTTAATCTGTCCGCAATCACATTGGACTTCCCTATGTGCGTTGCCATTAGAAAGCGGTTGGTAGCTACCAGTGCCAAAGTCTCATGGCTTCTCTGCATAGTGGGTAAGACCTGGTTCCACCTTGCTTGTTTATGTACCACACCACCGACATGTTGTCGGATAGGATAGTAATCGGACCCTGTGGGAGAGCGTGATGGAGAGCTTGGAGTACCAATAGTACCGCTCTCATCTCCAGGACATTGATATGCAAATGCGTTTCCTGGATCTGCCATGTGCCTTGGACCGACCTGTCCAGGTAATGACCCCCACCCTACCTGGGAGGCGTCCGTGGTCACAGTGGCAACGGACGTTGAGGTATGAAGGGTCGCCTGGTCGAGATTTGATTGGAGAAGCCACCAATGCAGATCTCGACGGCAACTTTCCGTGATTATGATTAAGTGGTTCAAGGAAGTTCCTGATAAGACCATTGAACCGACAGCAGCCACTGTAAAATTCGCATGTGACGTCTGGCCAAGGGAACTAAAAGTATGGTCGCCATCGAGCCCAACAGTTGTAGGATCCGATGGGCGGTGCTCTTTGTAGGGGAGACAGGATTTGACTTGATCTTGTAAAACCTGAATTCTTGCTGCCGGTAAAAAGGCGCATTCTTTTTGTGTCTAAGTCTGTGCCTATGAAAGTAATACGCTGAGATGGCTGAAGTACAGATTTTTGCAAATTGAACGTGATCCCCAAGAAACGGCCCAAGGTGAACGTGGCTCTGAGCGCTTGGAGTAGTAGATGCTCGGAGGTGGCAGTAAGGAGCCAGTCGTCTAAATAAGGAAACACCTGGAATCCCAGACTTCTCAGGTGAGCAGTTACCACCGCCAGACACTTGGTGAACACCCTGGGGGCTGTGGTGAGACCAAAGGGCAGTGCTCGGAATTGGAAATGACCCGAGGCGGAAGCGTAAATGTCTCCTGGACTCTTGAGCTATGGGAATGTGATAGTAAGCGTCCTGGAGATCTATGGAGCACATCCATGCATCTTTTTCCAGCAAAGGAAGAATAGATTGAAGAGTGACCATTCGGAATTTGGACTTCTTTACTTAAACGATTCAATGAACTGAGGTCCAAAATGGGCCTGAAGTCCCTGTCTTTTGGTACCAAAAATAATTTTGAGTAAGTTCCTGATCCGATCTGGTCGATGGGGACAGGCTGGATGGCTCTTTTTTCTAGCAGCTTTGAAACCTCTAATGCTGCCTGATCCCGCTGACTGGGTGGTATGTCCGGGATTTTCCTTAAAGAAAGGGGGGGTTTGTTGAAGGGGATGATATAACCTCCGGTGATAATGCGGCACCCACTGATCGCTTGTTATGGATTCCTGCTTGTGGGTGCGTAAGCGACCCCGACTGGCTCCGGAGTTGCACAGTCGGGCAACAACTCAGGAACGCTGGTTGTATGAAGAACCACGAAAGGAATCGCGGTCTCCAGAGTTACGGGGGCCTCTGCCACCTCTGGGGCGGCGTCTTCCAAAATTCCCCACCCCCCCGCCTCTGGAGGGGGAATCACTGGGTGGAGTAGGGAAAGACTTCTGAGATTTTCTAAACCACATTTTCCCTCCTCTCCCAGCCTTGGGGTAAGGCCTAGAAGGAGCGGAAAATCGGGCCCCAACGGCAGTCAAAGTCTTGCCCTCCTGCTCGCACTGAGTCAGTGTGTCCTTCACCTTGGGTCCAAACAAAGATGACCCATCAAAGGGGGCGTCAAGGAAGACTTTGAAGGCCTCCGTGAACGAACACAAGCGTAACCAGGCTTGTCTCCTGAGGGCAACGCCTGTTCCGCTGTTTACTCACCCCTTCGGCCGCATATGAAATGAGCCTCATGGACGAGTTAACAATAGAAAAGAGGGTAGTCATCTGTGCGCCAACAGTCGGGGCCAGCGCCTCAGGTAGGTTACCAACAAGAGAGTCATTTAGCTCTTTGAGAAGATCCCTTTGGAGCCTCGTAAAATGACATAAGTAATTCAGTGACCGTAAGGTAAAGGCCGCTGAGGACAGGGTACGCTTCCTGTACCTATCCATACTCCTAGAATCCTTATTAGGAGGATGAACAGACGTCGAAGCCTCTGCCACATCCTGCTGTGTGGCAGAAGCCACCACCAAAGCATCTACAGGCACACCCTTTGTGAGAAATTCCTTCTGGGGGGGGGCTGCCAAAAATTTATTGGGCCTCGCAGGTACCGGTTCCACAGAATCAGGGTGTTCCCACACCCTTCGAGAAACCAAATCAAGGAGTTCATCAAGGGCGGAGACACCCAGGAGGCGAAGGCTGGGCCCCAAAGGCCTTGAGGAAGACTGACTCCTCAGCTGAAGGGGTTTTGGCTTGCCAGTCACCTCTGTCTCAGATCTGTTCTGAGAGGAATTATCGGATAGGGGACTTTCTCATGTGTAGTCTTGCTAATGGAACCAGGAGAATGCAGGATTCCATGTAACCCAGGACCTGTAGGAATCTCCTTGCAGTCATCTGGGTGAGTTTTGCTAAATCTTTGAAGTAATGAGTTAACTTCTCTTGCTTGTCTTCTGTCAGGTAAGCCATCTGAGCGGCTGTGTCTAGTTTGGCTCCTAAGAAGATTATTTGCTGGGATGGGTGCAGTCTTGACTTTTGGAAGTTGACTGTGTATCCCAGAGCTTGAAGTAATCGTATGACATAATCCAGGTTTTTTGTCAACATCAATTTGTCGTCCGCTTGTATGAGGCAGTCGTCCAGGTACGGGTAAATTTGTATGCCCTGGAGCCTGCAATGAGCAATTACTGAAGCCAGGCATTTTGTAAATACTCTGGGTGCAGTAGATAAGCCAAATGGCAATGCTGAGAATTGATAATGCTCTGGCCCTGCAAGAAATCTGAGGTATCTTCTGCAGCTGTGTCTGATAGGGACATGCAGGTATGCCTCCTTGAGGTCCAGAGTAATCAGCCACGACCCCTTGCCCAGCATGGGAAGGAGTTGCTGTAGAGTCAGCATTTTGAACTTTGGTACTATGAGAAAGGTGTTTAATGCGGACAAGTCCAGTATTGGACTCCATTGAGATTCTTTTCTAGGAACAAGGAACAGTCTTGAGTAAAACCCCTGGTCTTGTTCTTGTTGTGGAACTCTTTCTATTGCTTTCATCCGAGTCAGCAGAGTAATTTGTTTGACAGCCTCTGCCCTCTGATTTTGTGGCAGGTTTGGCATGCCTTGTTTTCTTGGTAAGGTATGAAAATGAAACCTGTACCCTCGGTCTATAATGTCCAAAATCCATTTGTCCTTTGTCAGTCTGTGCCAGTTTTCTGCAAACAGAGATAATTTCCCGCCCAAGGGAGCTTCTAGTTGTTCCCTGGTAGGCGGTAGTAGAGGAAAGTCATTGAGCTTGTGGTTGTGGGGCAGGTGAAACCCCTGCGTCACTTCTTTGGTTTCCTGGCTGCCATTGTCGTCCCCTGTAAGGGCCTCTGTATTGGCCTCTTCCTCGGCCACGTCTGTTCTTACCCCTTTGAAACTTTTCTGGATTAGGAAAGGACCAGTTTTTGGAAGGCCAATTCCTACTGAATCTGAGGGGTTGAACCTGGAGGAAATCTTTCACAGTCAGAACTGATTTTGGTTTTTCTTGATGGTCTTTAACACATCCTTAGCATTTGCACCAAAAAGCTTGTTCTTTTCCAAAGGTGCATCCAGAAGTTTTGCTTTTACATGATCTGGTAGAGGTTGATCTTTTAACCAAGCATGTCTACGAATGACTGCCCCTGTCATAGCTGCCCTACATGAAGCTTCCAGTGCATCATATCCACACTGCAGGAAGTGATTGCTTACTTGCTGAGTATTATGTACAGCTTCCTGCAAAGTCTTCCTGTCTAAAGGATCAGGAGTGGCTAATGTTTTTTGTAAATCTTCTAACAGATAATCCTAATATTGTAGCATATGGAAAAGGCAATTTAAAGCTCTCATAGATAAGGTAGTGGATGTGTAAACCTTTTTGCCCCATCTCTCTAATGACCTAGCTTCCCTGTTGGAGGGCAAAGGATTTTTTGAGGTGGAGGCTGAAACTCCTTTAGGCCCCTGTGAAATAGTTTCCAAATCAGCAGTGTGGGCCCTGAATAAATGGGAATGAGTTTCTGGGACCCTGTAATACCTGTCTGGCTTGGCTGGAGCAGGAGGAAGAGAATCAGGGGTAGCACTAGAGTCAGAATACAAATCATCCAGAACATCAAGTACAGGAGGAATAGCTAAAGGCCTGTGCTGAGGCTTCTTAAGGAAAGTCCTAAGGCGTTTCCTAGAATCAGAATATTCCTGTCCTTGCCACTTGAAATGTTCCCTCATGGTGTGCAGAACTTCCCCAAAAGAAATATCCTCAGGAGGGGAGGCCGAGGGGATGGAATCTTCTGCATCCGAGTCCTCGTAGGTCTGGAAGAGCTCTTCCTGGCTATCAGAGTGGACTGAGCCCTCAGAATCTGAATGAGTAGGGTCAGAGGGTTCAACCCGGGGCCTTTTATCAGGAGGAGGCTGGGATCCTCTCTCAGGATGGGCCTGTGAACCTCTAATCATGGAAATCAAATCAGCAGCCATGGACATAATTTGTGTCTCTGGAGTCGGCTGAGGTAAGGGTTTAGAAGTAATATGCTTTGTTTTGCTGACTGCCTTAGCCCTAGTGTAGGCCTTAATAGACATGGCCATAGGGGGCCTGGCAGCTCCACGTGCAGGAGTGACCTTGTCTACAGCAATGGTCTCGGGCATTTCCTCGGTTTCGGTATCCGGAGGAAAATCTATAACTGGCGTCGGAGTAATGTCTGGAATCGGAGTCGTCGGTAATGCGGTGTCTTCGGTTCGGAGCGGTGGAGAGACCGTCTCAGAGGGAACCGGAGCACTCGCGCTAGGTTTTGGCGTGGAGTCGGTGGTAGACGCGGGCCGAGGATGTCGGTCCCGGTCTTTTAGCTTTTTGGGCGTTTGCGATGTCGGAAGATCTGACGGCATGGTGTAAGCAAAATTATCGCCGAAAAAATCTTCAGCGAACTCTGCCCGGCGCCTGAGAGTGCGCTTGTTGAAGCGAGCACAGGCTACACAGGCCGAGACGTTGTGGTCTGGGCCCAGGCAAGGGAGACAGTAAGAGTGGAAATCCTTATGAGGTATTTGTTTACCACAAGAAAGACAATTGTTAACTTTTTCAGTAATTTCTGACATCGGCTGAGGCAAGAAAAGGTCTAACGGGTACTTAGCTTTTTGATGACTTCGGTATCGTAGAATACAGGAGCTGACCGACCGGCACTTGCGAACTGCTTCTGCTTGGGCACCGCGGCAAGAAAGACTGAAGAAAATGGCGTCGGCTGATGCTTATATACACTCCAGCCGCTCTGACGTCGGAGAGAAATGCGACATCAGCCGACGTCGGACCCAGACTTTGGAATCCAGCCGACCGAGGGCTGCCTGAGGCAGGACAACCCACATGTTATGACTGCAGTTGCATTCTTGAAGGACATCCTGACAAGGCCAGAAGGCGGCAATGAGGATGACGGAGCTCTTCAGCCTGCTTGCCTTCTGAAGAAACTTTGGCATCAGTGGCAAAGGGGGTTAAGCATACAGGAGACCTGGGGCCAATCGTGGACCAGTGCATATCTCGGGGACTCCCCCCAAGGGGGGATCAAAGCGAAGAACTTGCATTTGGTGCTGAAAGGAGTGGCAAAAAGGCTGCAGCAAGGCTGACCATAGCGAATGAAGATCATGCTCACCACTGACTGATTGAGGGACCACTCATGTGGAACCAGGATAGATCTGCAGAGTCAATCCACTGGCTATCCCCAGGATGTGCACTGCAACCAGAAGGCGGTATGAAGATATCACCCATTCTCACACTCTCATGGCCTCCCTGCACACTGGGTACAAACAGGTTCCTCCTTTCTTGTTGATGTACCAGACAACAGACATGTTGTCAGTGTAAACTGCAACAGTCGCCAAGGAGAGAGAGTCCTGAAAACTTGCAATATTAGGAGAACTGCTCACATCTCTAGGACACAGATATGCAACCTGGTCTTGATGGGGGACCATGTGCCTTGGACCATCCTCCCCCATTGTAATGACCACCACCCAAACTGGGAAGAGTCCACGGTCACTGTGGCTACTGGAGGAGGGGGGGGACGGTCTGCCTAGAAGGACACTGTCCAACTGAATCCACCACCTGAAGTGTGTTTGCAAACTGTAAATCAATCTGATGCGACTGGATAGAGGCTGATAGAGAAAGGACCACTGTACTGCCAATGTCCATTGAAGAATCCGCATGAAGAACCTTTCTAGATGGACTAACAGAATTGCTGCTGACATGGATCCTAGGACTTGTAAGACTAGCCTTGTGGGGGGGGGGGGGGGGGTGGACTAGTGGGATAACAATTCCCGGACTTGATTCCTCAATGCTATTACGCTGTGCAAGGGGAGGGAAGCTATTACATCTCTCATGTTCAGCTGCGTTCCTATGAATTCCAGGTTCTACACAGGAGCCAGACTGGATCTGTTTAGGTTTACAGTGATAGCCAGGGAATGTGAAAGTTGGATTATGTAATCTCAGTCTTGAATAAGATGATGCCTCGTGAGGGCAGTAAGGAGCCAATCATATAAGTACTTAAATACTCAAAATCCCTAGAATCTCATGCAAGCTGCTACAAGTATGCATTTGATGAACTACCAGGGGGCAGTGCTCTGAAATGGAAATGAGTGCTCTCAGCTGAAAGAGCAGGTATCTCCTGGCGTGCCTGTCTATTTTGATGTGATAGTAGGCATCCTTGAGATCTACTGTGCACATCCAACTGTTTTTGCGCAACAACGGCAGAATGGACTGAACTGTAACCATTTGAAACCTCAACTTCTTTACATAACAATTCAACTTGTTTGGATCCAGAATGGGTCTTAGGTCTCTCTGTCTTTTTCGGTACCAAAAAGAAGTGAGAGCAGGTTCCGAATCCTCAGCTATTTGGTTGGGACCTCTTGGATGACTCTTTTTTGCAGCAGTTGTAGAATTTCCTAAGCTGCCTGCTCCCTCTGACTGGGTGGTACGTTGGGGAGGTTTCTGTTGGAGTTTAGAGGGGGAGGGAAAAGGGAATGTAGCAGCCTCTGGATATTATACTCAGCACTCAGGGATTTTGAGTCAAAGGGTCCAGGCTTCTGCATGCAAAGTGAGTCAACCACTGACTGCCCCCAGAGATGGACAATTGGCAGCACTTCAGGAGCGCTGATAGGGCTTGTCAAAAATGGTGTCTTTGAAGCCTTGGTTTTGTGGAACCCCTATGCTTTTAGGGTGGCACCTACCATTAAACCCTTCTCCTCTGCCTCTAGAGGAAAGCTCCCCACGTGGGTCCCGGAAAAGTCCTTGGGACTTACGAAACCACATTTTCTTGCCTCTGCTTCGGTTCCTGAAGAAGGATCTCTGAAACAGAAAACTTGATTCCTACAGCAGAAAGGGTCTTCCCATCCTTTTTGCTGCGGGTAAGAGCATCTCTGATGGCCCAAACAGTGAAAAGTCATTGTAGGGGGCATTCACAAAGGACACCTTAAAGGGCTCCATGAAATCACACAGCCTTATCCAGGCATGCCTTCTCAGGGAAAGTCCTGAACTGGCAGCTCGTGAGGTACCTTCCACTGTATGGGAGATTAACATCTTCGAGGAATTGGCAATTGACAACAGAGTGGTCAGCTTGGGAGAAACTTTTTTAAATTCCTCTGCAGGCATGGACTCAGACAGAGAAGCTGAAAGCTCCTTGATCAGATTCTTCTGCAGCTGGGTAAAATAAGCTAGGTAATTTGATGATTCCCCCACCCCCTGTAAAGGTGGCTGAGGCATAAATGCACTTTCCAATCCTGTCCAACACTTTAGACTCCTTGTTAGGTGGGTGGACACTTTTTTAGTGGCTGCTGCCACTATGATGGCATAAACTATGGGACCTTTACTTCAATGTCTCTATCTGCTGGTGGAACCAGGAACCTATCAGGGCGCTTGGGAATGGGCTTGATCGTGTCTGGTTCTGTCCATGCCTGGTGGGAAACCAAATCAGTGACGTTGTCTGCCAGCGGGGTGACTCAGGTCATAGATGGGCCCACCGCAAACACCTCCAACAGCGCTGACTTCTTGGAAGGAGGGTAGGCAGACCAACCACCTTTTTGCTTCAAGATTTCCAGAAAGGTCTCCAAAGGAAACATCCTTAGGTGGGGGATCAGTGGAATCCTTTCCCCTCAACAAAGTCAGAGTCTTGGTTAATGACTCCATCAGGGAGTCAACCTGCCTCCTTTTGCAAGTCTTCTTCTGGGGGAACTCCTTAGCGAGATACTCTGGGGAAGTATCTGAAGAAAGGTATCCCTCCTGGACAGGGAGATCCTGGAAGCTACTTGGAATGTGTTGACTCAGAACAGGACAAGCGGGCTCAAAGACTCTGACCCGATGGGGTTACAGGGGTGGACTGCGGGACATATGGTGATGGATCACCAACTTGGGAGAAAACCCTCTCCACTACCTGAAAAGCCAATGGACGGGGAGAAGTCCTCTCAGTCTTCCCCGAAGCCGAAACCACAATGGGAAAGCAGCTAGGACTCACACCAGATATGTGCCCCAGAAGGGATCGAACCCAAACTGTCAAGGGCCGAGGCACCTAAGGGAAGAGATAGCTCTAACAAAGATGAAGCTGATCCCAGTCCCCCAGACCCAGCACTGACACCTTGGTTCCAAGATCCGCTCTGCTCTGAAGGAATAGGAACAGGGCTGATCAAGGTTAACATCTGTGTCGAGGAAGGGGGCTTTCCCTGCACCGAACCTGATACACATGGCAGTCCCAAACCCTGCAACTTCAAACCTGAAGGCCATATCGGAGAAGGAGTCCTGATGCTATGGCCCGGGTAGCTCAGAGATCCAAATGTGGACAGAGCCAAGACTACACCCATCTGGATTTGGGCCTTGAGGAATCTCATCATCCTGTCCATATCCTCCTTGGACCAGCTTCTAGAGGATCTGGAAGAAGCCAACGGGGGGGGGGGGGTCTGGAGTGCTTGGACTTGATTAGGTGGGAAAGAGATTTGCTCAAAGCTCTCAGATCCCAAGGCAATGGATTCGACACTGGACAGAGAGTGGAGGAGGTGACAATGATATGATTTCCCTTGGACCAGGGGATGCTGGAGGATCAGACAGGGCAGACACTTTCTTCAGATCCAAGGGGGTCGGATCAGAAGTATTCCTGGACTTGACTTTCAGTTCCAGAGGATCTCTCAGGAAGCGGGGAAGAAACCACTTTTTTGCTTCTTTCACAGAAGATGAAGTTGAAGCAAAGGAAGGGGTCTAAGCCTCAGAAGCGAAAGATGGAAGGAGACCCCTCAGTATCAACTTACCTGTCTGCTAGGGTCCACAGAGAAAGCACAGACTACAAACTCTGCTTTTAGATGGCCTGCACCTAAGCAATACGCACACTCCTTGTGGCCATACTGATTAGAGATTTTACGTCCACAAGAACTGCAATGCTTTAAAGCCAGGAGGAGGTTTTGTCAGACACAGTAACAACCAAAGTCCGCTAAAAACCAACAGACACTCAAACAAAAGGCTAAGAGCTAGAAAAGGCAATTACTCAGACTTTAAACTTAGAGCAAAACTACAACTTTATCTCTAATTTAACTTTGGTCTGGATGCACCGGAAAGCAATAAATGTATTCCACAGATAAATACAAGCGTTTTCACCCAGCCATAGTGCTGGGCATTTTCAAGTAAAAACAAACACATACAAACACAGATCAGTATAAATACTCTTTCCCTTAAAAAGGTGCCAAAAATCCCTTAAAGGGACATTTACATTCATTGCTCTAAAAATAAAACTGCATAACAAAAGTGCAAAACACAAAATATATGTGAAAAGTATATAAAACATATAAATACATGTGTTTAAAATATTGCACTATTTTCCATTCATAAAGTACATTAATACAGAATACCCAAAGTTATTTAAACCCATAACTCAATAAGAACAATGTAAATTTATATGGTTTGCTAAAATGTTTTTGCTTTTTTGATTAAATAAAGGTTTTACCGAAATATGGTCATTAATCCCTGGGTAACTGGTTGCGTTCAGTTTGATCTGCCAGTAGGTCTCCCTGCAACACAACCAGTTTTCCCAGTCCCCACCCCTAGGGTCAATTGTTACATGTTCCAAAATTCCAAACCTAAAACCATTGTGTGTGGTTTCAGCTTGCAGGTGCCTGTAAAGTACATCATTCACATTTTTCTTTCTAATACTGTATTAATGTACTTTATGAATGGAAAATAGTGCAATATTTTAAACACATGTATTTATATGTTTTATGTACTTTTCACATATATTTTGTGTTTTGCACTTTGCTGTGCAGATTTATTTTTAGAGCAATGAATGTAAATGTCCCTTTAAGGGATTTTTGGCGCCTTTTTTAAGGGAAAGAGTATTTATACTGATCTGTGTTTGTATAGGTTTGTTTTTACTTGAAAAAGCCCAGCACTGTGGCCGGGTGAAAGTGCTTGTATTTACCTGTGGAATAAATTATTTACTGCTTTCAGGTGCATCCAGACCATTTTTTCAGTTATTAGTTACCAGTTTTATGGTCTGTGTTCTCCACATTTTGTTTGTCTAATTTAACTTTAATTGTAACTTGTAACTACAAAACTTACTAATGTAACTAATTTAACTTTAATTTTTTGACAAGAAAGATAAGGAGAGAGAAACACACACACACACACACACACACACACACACACACACACACACACACACACACACACACACACACACACACACACACACACTCTAAAGTTTTAAGGAAGAGCTACACAGAGGGAGGTCATTTCTAAAACCAACAAAATTGAAATTATCACTAACTTTACTGAAAAAAGCAAGTTTAGCTCAAGAGTGCAGAGATCCACATCCAGACTCTGAAGCAGCAAACACGATCTGGAGTGCTTGGGTGGATGCAATGCAATATGGATAAGAGGAAGGAGCTCAAGAGTCAGAATGTGGCCAAGTCAGATCTGAGGGTTGGATCCAAGACCCTACTGTGAGGAGGAATGAAGAAAACATCAGATAAATTGATACACTTTTTTCTCACTTTTGCACAAGGGAATGACTGCATTAAGGCCCTTAGCTTGATCCAACAACAAGTTTTAAGGGAAGCAAATAAATTAAAGAACACTGAATATAATGAAAAGTTTTCCTCTAGCAAATAAATGTTCACAGTGCAATATGAAAAACTTGTAGTGGAATGCAACTGTGCATCAGATTCTTACATTTCTATGGCGACAACCTGATAAGAGGGCAATAAAAACAGAAAAAAAAGTTATGTACTCACCATAATATTCCATCTGTGTTGACCACTTTCCTTCTTCCTCAACAGTTGGATTTGCCGTTACTATAGCTTGTGCCACCTAAAAGCTCTTGAGCTCCACCCTACCAACAATGCACCAACCCCTAACATACCTCAGATCTCGTTTTTTAGATGGTATAAAGTAAGAAATAATAATATAATGTTCCTGACAGAAGAAGCCATTATCTGGAGCTTAATATTAGGCACAGTAGTGTCCTTATAAACTCTCGTTCTTCCAGAAGTCCATAATGACAAAGGATGGGGGATGGTGGGTAGGGAGTTGAGGAACAATGAAAATGGACATGGCAGAACAAACTGTATGGTGAGTTACATAACTTCTTTAACTGATTATGTCAATTTTCATTCATTCCTCAACAGTTGAGACAGAGTCCCCAACTACTTGAAACTCTGGGTGGACTCTGGGAAAGACATTTTCGAGCATGGTTGAACAAAAAGCAGCTTTTCCCCTCGAGATCAGATCTAGTTTGTAATGAGCAACAGAGGTATGAGGATTAACCTAAGTTGCGGCTGCACAAACATGTAGTCCATGGATGGCCTAAATAAAAATACTGATAAATTTGCCATGGCTCTAGAGGAATGGGCTACCAAGGGCTACTAAAGGTTTTGGTAATGAGACACTGGATTTACTGCAGACAAAGGAGATGCAGTCAGTAAGCCATCTTGCCAAAGTTACCTTTGTAACTGATTTTTCTATTTTGGTGTCCGCAAAGGAGATAAATAATTTGTCATATTTTCTAAATTCTTTTGTTCTATTTAAGTAGAAAATTAAGTAGAAACTTAATTGTAAGTGTAACATGTACTCTCCTTTGTTTTCAAATTTTGGAAAGAAGACAGGCACATTAATGGACTGGCTGATGTTGGATTCTGACACAGCCTTAGGAAGGAAAGAAGGGTTGGTTTGTAGTGTTACTCTATTCCCTATGAAAAATGGTGTAGGGAAGTTCAATGCACAATGCTTGAAGTTCAGAAATTCTTCTGGCTGAGGTAATAGCCACTAGAAAGATTGTTTTCCAGGTCAGGAATTTAAGATCACATTTTGCTGCTGATTCAAAGGGGGAATGAATTAAAGCCTGCAATATTAAATTCAAGTCCCATGGTAGAGTAGGGACTTTATAAGGTGGTCTCAACAGAAGAGTGCCTCTCAAGAAGGCCTAACAAAGCTTAGAAGACACAAGGGAAGAACTTTCAAACTTGATATGGAAGTTAAGAGACTGCTGCCAATTGAACTCTAATGGCTGAGGAGCTAGCTCCTTCACTGAAAACTGTTGCCAAAACCTCAAGGACACTTTGTACAGGGTTTGAAAAAAGGGTCAATATGTTTTTATGCACCCCAAAAAAACAAATCTCTTCCATTCCCTTCTGTGAAATTTCTTTGTAGAAGCTTTATGGGAAGATAAAAGTACATGACGGATAAAGGATGGGAGCATAGGTTGTCTGGCTAATAATGGAAGTGGAGCAATCACTGTCAGGCTTAGGTTTGAAATATTCAGGTGAACCATACCTGTCGGTTGAGACAGGAGGTCCGGAATCTGATCCAGAATCCAAGGTGGGTAAAGTAGATGAGGCCAAAGAAAGGGGAACCAAATCTGTTAAGGCCAGGAAGGTGCAATCAGGATGAATTTGCTCTTCAACATGGCAGCTTTCTGTAGAAATTTGGGGTCAAGGGAGTCGTGGGATAAGCAACAAGGAGACCTGGGGGCCAATCATGGAGCAGAGCGCCCCTTGGCGATTCCCTCAGAGTGGGGATCAGGGCAAAAAAGCTGATGCACTTGTTTGGGGAGAAGCAAAAATATCACAGCAAGGCTGGCCCCATTGATGGAAAATCATTTTTGTAACTTTCACTTTTGAGAGACCACACATGAGATATAATAGACCTGATCAATGTGTCTGCTGTCACACTGAACTTCCCCCAGAATGTGCGTTGCTATCAGAAAGTGGTTGGATGAGATCATCCATTGGCACATGAGGGCTTCTTGACACAAGGGGTAAGACCTGGTTCCTCCTTGTTTGCTGACATATTGTCTATTGTCTACTTGAATCGCAACTCTCCCAAAAGAGAGAGAGTCCTGGAAGGCCTAAAAAGCTAAGATCACTACTCTCATTTCCAAGGCACTGATATGCATGTTGGCCTCTTAAGGGGGGACCAGGTGCTTGAACTGTTTTCCCCAAAAAGTGCCCCCCCCCACCTAATCTGGGGTGTGTCTGTGATCATTTTTATGTGATAGTATGTGTCTTGAAGGTCTATCAAACACATCCAGTCGTCCTTGCCCAAAAAGGGCAAAATGGACTGAACCATGACCATCAGAAACTTTGTGTGTCAACCTGATTTATTCAAGTTGCCAGGATCCAAAATTGGTCTCCAGTCCCCGGATTTCTTTGGCACCAAAAAGAATTTTCTTTTTTAAACACCTTTATTGAATTATCACTTGTGACAGACAAATTTACATTTATATAAAGTAATCAAACTGTATTAACAACTTCATATTTAAAAACATTACACTTCGCAAGCCAGCACGTAAAACTCTGCTGCCAATCATTAGCGGACCGGAGTTCCGCTGTTGCGACCCCTAACTGGGAAAAGCCGAAAGACACAAACACTTCACATATATTGCAATAGATCATATAGCCTAAAAAAAATTACATAAATTATTAAATTCCTGACTTTTTCTTTCTTAAAAAAGAAACAGCTTTATTACAACATTGGCAATCACACATTTACATAAATGAAACCCAAACCTATAAGTAATATTCCTTGCTGAAAACATATCACTTCTCACTGAATTTTCTTAAGCTCCATTACAGCAGTTTTAGGTGGAATATAAATACATGCCGTGTAATCCTCCTCCCTTGCCAGTAGTCCTGTAGCATTACAAATTGGCCATTATCTTTTTTATTCTCTTTTATCCCTATTGGAGGTCCTCTTGCAAATAATACAAGTACTCCCCTTTTCCTTTGTCTCAGATACTCAGCTGAATATCCATCCTGGAAACCTTTCTTTATCAAATTCACATGTTCATTTCTTTCCAAGTGTGTCTCCTGTAACATAGCTATTTGCACTCTACATTTTTAATACAGTTAATTATTCTTTCTTTTTTGTATATATGTGAGACCACTGATATTTAAAGACATTACTGAAAGCTACGCTGTATTAAAAAGTTATTATTCCCACCTTTTATACACACCTTTTTTGTTAAATGTCTAATTTCAGCTTTTGTGTTACATGCATACACTGTTTTGGCAGGTTGAACTTTTATGTAATTCATAGTCATTTGAGTCTATGTCCCATCTTACAAAACTTTTTGTTTTATTTTAAAGCCTTCAGACAAAAAAAAAATCCAATACCCCTTAAAACCTATTCATTTAATACCAACACAAAATTATGTACATCTTCAAATATTGAAATGTTACCCTCCTAATAGGAACAGATGTCCCAAAGTGATAGCCACACTTACAGAATTGAGTTAACCTAGAAGAAAAGTTATCCATGATAAGATGGACAGTACAGCCTGTGCTTCTAATAAGTGCTAGTTGGTTCTGTCTTACCTTTATAGCTCACCCAGCTGGGAACACCCCTAAATGCTTTCAGAGAACATTATCTCCTAAGTCAGATCATCTTTTCTTTTTTCCCCAGCCAATCACTCTCCACCAGACTATAACCAATTTCTCTTCATCAGATTGTTTCCATGGAGACATGATGGCCGGACACAGAATTACTACTAAGCATACATTCATTTGCTAGAAAAAAAGCATAATAATATTCAATATTCTTTTTCATTTACTTTCTTTCTCTTAAAAGACATTACTAAATCACTCTAAGGTCCTTAATCCAGTCATTCCTCCAAGGAAGAATGAGAAAAAGCACATTCATTTTCTTTTGCCGTGCTTCTAACAAGTTTTTTTTTTACAATGTAGTGTCTACATTTCTTAAAACTAAACAAGGAGAGAGAGAGAGAAGGGAGAAAGAAAGGGAAAAAAAGAGCAGCAGCCCCTACTTACAGTACCCACTACACTTAAAAATAACTGAGAACATTTTACTTTATAGCATGCAAAGCAAACCACACACCACAAAAATAGTACTACTAAGAAAAACACGCTTTCTTTACTTTCAGTTAACGTTCTCCTGTCTCTTCTCCTTTCCAATGCCTTTTTCCTTTCCAATGCCTTTTTCCAAACATTAATGACATGAAGTATGGCGTACACTTTAGAGTCCCCTACAAGTCTAAAATATTCTGAAAAACTCCAATATTTCCAAAGGCAGCAAAAAGAATCTTGAGTAAGCTCTGGTTTCTATCTGTTCTGGTGGGACCTGTCAGATGACTCTTTCCTAGCAACTTTTGTACTTCTTGTGTTGCTGCTTTCCTCTAATTGAGCAGAACAGTGGGAAATGTTTGTGAAGATGGAGGTGGGCATAAAAAGGGAATCTTTTGTGATATCTAGCCAGGCTCTCCGATTCAGGAATAATCGACCCCTCATTGCCTCCAGAGTGTGAAAAATCAGGCCTTCTTTCAGGAGCGCTGACTCGGTCTGTGCAAGAAACAATCTCTAAACCCTTGGTTTTGCGTGCCATCTCTGCACCGTGGGCAGCATCCATACCTCTCAACTGTCCAGACTTCTGCAGAATGTCTAGATCTTATCTTCATGTTTTTGGTCTGTTCCTCATACAATTTGTGTTTTTTTGGCAAACCCCTGAGGATCGAAGTCACTAAATAAGAAATAATGACAGACATTTGAGTTTCAGACTTTGTATGCTTCAGAAAATATATAACAATGCAAAACCTGTTACTCTAACAGCTTTCTAAGTTTATAGGAAAAATATTTAAAATCTGTCTCTATGTTTGGGCTTTTGCCCCCTCCATTATTTCTGCTTTTCACCAGATTTCTTGTGCTGAGACCGGGTTTAAAGAGGCAGAAAGCACCCTGCACCTCCCAGGCTACAACTCATTCCATACCTTTCGGCCCCAGAATATGTCCAGAAGCTCCAGAGGAGGTGGTGTCTCCATATTCTTAAAGGATACACAAACCTCCAGACTGGTAGCCCAGCATAATGCATCTGAGATACTTCAGGTACAACTAACACTGGGTAAGACGGCGATACAAGTCATAGCCTGCTACAGAATCCCAAACATGTCCATAGACTCTCACTCCAACTTCCTAAGCACTCTGGTATCTATCAAGGTCCAACCCAATGTTCTCACACTGGATGACTTCAACTACCCTTCCATCAACTGGGAAAAGTATTCAAGTACCAATGTACAGGCCCAACACTTTCTGGAATTTATCAATTCCAATGCCCTGGACAAGCTCATTCTGACCCCCACTAGAGGAAGCAACATCCTCGACCTGACTATCACCAGCATGGGAGACCATTGCTCCATACCTACAGTCAATTCTTCCCTAGATAAATCTGACCACAAACCTATCACCATGGAAATCTCCATCTCACCTACTCCCCCCGCTAAGGTGACCACCGTGAAAAACTTCTCTAAAGCCGACTTTGGGCTCCTAAAAACAGAGGTGGCTCACTTCTTGACACCCACGTTAATGGAAAATAGCTGCATGACTGTTGAATTATACACCAATGCACTGTACGAGCATGTACACAAATGCATGGACCTTGCCATACCAAACAGAAAGTACAGTTGTGTACACTTAGCATAATGTAGATGTTAAGAGTGTATTCACTGTTGCAGTCATCATACTTGGGTTACACTGCCAGGGGTAGCCCTTAGTCAGCCCGAATACCAGAGGCTTAGAATTTTTGCGCCGGTTGCTGTCACTTCAGGACTGACGTCAGGTAGTCAGTGGTACAAAAACATGCAGCCGACATCATTACAGTTTTTCTTGCCCCAAAAGTCAGGAGCTCCCAAATAGGGAGCTAAGTTATAGTGGAATAACACCACCAGTAAAACGTAAATACCAAAAGCCGTGTAAGGAGTGAGGAAGAGAGAGAGAGACACACAGACAGAGACAAGGGGGCTGGAGGGTGGGAAACCAGGCCTGCAACAGTGAATACACTCGAACATCTATGTTTATGGTAAGTGTACACAACTGTACTATGTTCTTTGTGTTCACTGTTGCAGTCATCACACTTGGGTTGATTCTCAAAGCTGACGAATGGGTGGAGACAGTAGAGAAGAGTTGGGGCTGGCTAGTATGCCCTTCAGGACTGCGGTTGCAAAGCCCAACCTGGATTTGGATTGGATTTTCCGCAGTCATAAGTGCTTGTAGCTCAGACATTCTTCTAGCTGAAGTGATGGCCAAAAGCAAGGCTGTTTTCCAAGAGAGGAATTTTAACTCTGCTGAAGCTGCAGGCTTGGGGGGGCATGAGCTTTTCCCAACACAAAGTTAAGGTCCCAAGCAGGGGTAGGGGCTCTTCTTGGAGGCCTTAAGTTGTTAGCCCCTCTCACGAACTGCTTGATGAGAGGGTGTGAGAAGAGAGGTGGCTCAGTGCTGTAATGTGCAGAGATGGCAGAGGCATGGATTTTTATGGAAGAGAAGGAAAAGCCCCTTTGGAGTAGGTCTGCTAGATAATTCAGGATGAGAGGTAAGGATGGCTGTGCTGGTTCAGCTCCTTTAGTCTGGATCCAGGAACAATACTTTTTCCACTTGTCAGCATAGGATTTTCTAGTACTGGGTCATCTGGCTTCATGTACAACATCTAGGACCTGCTTGCTTAGGCTGGCCACTGGAGGAGAAGTCAAGGAATAAGCCAGGCTGTCAGGTTCAGGGTGTGCAATTGTGGATGCAAGAACTCTCCCTCCTGCCGAGTCAGGAGAGTTGGAATCTGAGGGAGGTGCCATTGAGGTAACGGAGACAGACTGTGCAGTAGTGGGGTACCAGTGCTGCCGTAGCCAGTCTGGGACAATCAGGATTGCCCTTGGTCACTCCTCCCTTATTTTGAGTAGTACTCTGGTAAGAAGTGGAAGGGGGGAAATGCATAGATTGAGAGGTTTTCCCACTGGAAGGACAGGGCATCTACTTTCCAGGCTTTGCTGTGAGGTTCCCTGGTATAGAATTTGCTGCACTGGTGATTGTAGGAGTAGGCAAATAGGTCCACCTTCGGGGTACCCCATTTCTGTGTCACAAGGCTGAAGGTGTTGTGGTTTAATTGCCACTCGTGTGGGTCTAGGAGATTTCTGCTCAAGTTGTCTGCCAGAGAGTTTTGGTTGCCTGGCAGGAATTGTGCTTGCAGGTGAATATGCATGGCTGAGGCAGTGCGCCAAAGGGTCATGGCTAGCCTGCAGAGTGGGTAAGATTGGGTTCCCCCCTGCTTGTTGATGTACCACATCACTGTGGTGTTGTCAGTTTTGATTAGAAGAGGCCCCAGAGAGTAGGGATCTGAAAGCTGTTGGAGCGTGCTGAACAGCTAGCATCTCTTTCTGGCTGATGTGCAGATGAATTTAATTTGGACTCCAGTGGCCTTGAATGCACCTGCCGTCCAGATGTGCACCCCAGGCATAGTTGATGCGTCTTTGGTTAGGGTCTGGGTGGCATGGAGTTGTGTAAAGGGAAGTCCCTTGTTGTGGTTGCATGCTGCTGCCCACCAAAGGAAATCTTTCCTTAGACAAGGTATCATAGGTATGATAGTTTCCAGGTCCTGAGAATGTTGGCACCAAAGACTTTTTAAGTACCACTGAAGTTTCCTCACATGCAGTCTGGCATATGGAATTAGTAGAATGCAGGAGGCCATGAACCATAGAGCTTGCATGATTTTCCTTGCGGATAACTGAGTTCTGGTGGTCATTTGAGAGAAGAAGCCTGTCAGATAGGCTTATTTTTCTGGAATAAGGAATGCCATCTGGGATGCTGTGTCCAAGCTTCCTCCCAGGAATACAATTTTTTGACTGGGGACTAGTTTGGATTTCTTTTTGTTGATAGTGTACCCCAGATAGTGTACCCCAGTGAGGTTAGAAGGTCCTTTACAAATGTCAGGTGCTGCAACAGCTTTTCCTGACTGCCTGAATCAGGCAGTTGTCCAAGTAGGGGGCAAATGTGAATATTTCTTTGTCTGCAAAAGGCAATGGCTGGAGCCAAGCATTTTGTGAAAACTCTGGGAGCAGTGGATAAGCCAAACGGAAGGGCAGAGAACTGATAATGCATAGATCCTGCCCTGAAACGTAGATAATTCCTGCAGGAGTCCCTGACTGATATGCAGATAGGCCTCCTTTAGGTCTAATGTGACTAACCAGGCATCTTTGGACAGCATAGGGAAAAGCTGCTGTAGAGTGAGCATTTTGAATTTTGGTACCACTAGGAAGGTGTTTAGAATGGATAGGTCTAAGATTGGGCACCAGGTGTCCTCTTTTCTGGGTACCAGGAAAAGTCCGGAATAAAAACCTAGGCCAATCTGTTCTGCAGGAACAGGGTGAATTGCCCTTATGGAGAGCAGGGACTGAACTTGGTTTTGTGCCTCTGCCGACTGGATGGAGGAAGATCTGGGAACCCTTTTGGGGTTGGCAGCCTGTGGAAATAAAATTTGTACCCCTGGGATACTATGTTGAGGACCCATCGATCATTGGTGATGGAGACCCAGTTTTTGCATGGTAGGCAAGTTTTCCTCCTAGGGGCACGAGCAATTGGGGAGAGGTGAGGGGAGGAGTTGAGAAGTCATTGTGAATTCTTTCCATAAGGGGGTGGCTTAGCACTCCTTGTTTTAGAAGTGGAGGTACGCCATTGCTTAGGATCTCTGCATACCTTCAGACTGTTGTCTGGGGGGTCTGCTTCCCCTAGGTCTAGTCTGAGGTGGCCTTGAGGGGGCTGGAAAGAACCAATGTTTTGAGGGGCAATGCCTACGGAATCTTGGAGACTGTACTTGCAAAAAATCTCTGACTGTCTGCATAAACTTGGCGTTTTCTTCCATCTTTTTTAAAACCTCTTCTGCTTTGGTGCCAAACAGGTGGTCTTTGTTCAGAGGTGCGTCCACTAATTTTGATTTGACATGGTCTGGCAAGGTCTGTTCCTTAAGCCAGGCATGCCTTCTAAGTACAGAACCTGTGACTGCTGCATCTTTCAGGGCAGCAGTCACAGAACCTGTGACTGCTGCCCTGAAAGATGCTTCTAGGTCAAATCCACATTGCAGGCTATGCTTGCTGACTTGGCTTGCAGAATGCATAAGCTCCTGTAATTCTTTATTTTCTGCACAGACAGGGAAGGTAGATAATTTTTGCTTAAGTTCCATAGTATGTTGCTGGTATTTCAGCATGTGGAACTGACAATTTAATGCTCTAATGGCAAGAGTTGCAGAGGTGTATACTTTTTAACCCATCTGTCTAACGCTCGGAAATCCCTGTCCAAAGGGGTGGGATTCTTAGCTGCAGTTGCTTTTATTTCTTTAGGTCCTTGGGAGATGACCTCTGGGTCAGCAGTAGGATTCTTGAAAAGAAATTTGTGCGAGTCAGGAACTCTGTAGTACCTGCAGGTTTCCTGGGAGCGAGAGGTAAAGTATCAGGAGTTAGGCTGGATTCCATAAAGACATCATCCAGAACACGAGAGATAGCCAAGGGTCTGTGCTGTGGTAAACCTAAAAATTCTCAGAGTTTCTTTTTGGACTGAGGATAATCCTGGCATGCCCAATGGAACTGCTCTCTCAAAGTATGTAAAGTTTCACCAAAAGAAAAATCCTCTGGAGGAGAGGCAGAAGGAATGGATTCCTCTGCATCTGAATCCTCATAAGCAGATAAGGGCATGTCTTCATAATCAGAAACCTCAGAGTTGTCGGACTCTTGGTCAGATAAAGCTGCTGGGGACATGTCTCTTTTCCTTTTAGCAGGGGAAGGCCTACTTCCCCTAATCAACATAAGGTCTTCCGCCATTTTAAGCATCTGTGACTGTGGCAAGGAAGCAGACACTTGAGTTTGGACAGTCAGTTTTTTAGGCATAGCTCATACTCTGGGCCTTAGAAACTCGGTAGTTTTAGAAAGAACTGAAGACGCAAAAGAAGCAGTCGGTTTGTGTCTAATATCGGTAGTGCAAAGAACTTCCTCTGAAACTGGTGCCTGCACAGCGGCTCCGAACCCATCCAAGGTAGAGACATCCGCAGGTTCCGTAGTCAAAGAAGAGTCTGGCGGCATACCAGACTATAAATGGATCTCTGTAGTGACATGTAAATCCATCGAAGCGGGCATCAGGGGCTGCAAAAGCTCCTCACTGAGTACCGGCGAACTGGCATCTAGCTTAACGGAAGCATCGTCGGCAGTTTTGGACCTGTGCGGTCTGTCTCTGTCTTTATCATTACGTTTTTTCAGAAGACTGGTAGTCAGATGGCTTACCGAAGCCATTTCGAAATATGGAGATAGAGACCGAAAAGCATTCAGCTATAATAAGGGCCCGACGACGAATAGTTCAGCCGATGAACAAAGCACAAAACCTGCAGCGAGGGACATTGAGGTCTGGGCCTAAACAGGTGACGCAAGAATGGAAATCTCGGTGTGGTATTTGCTTTCCACAGGCGAGACAATTGTTAACTTTTTCTGACATCGATCAGAGCAAGAAAAAAGGATCCCCAACGTGGTACTTAGCTTCAAAAGACTTCAACTTCAATGTCGGAAACGAAAACTCAGGTAGAGGCAGACTGGCACTCATGCGAACTGCTTCTGCTTTGGTCTCCTCAGCAAGAAAGACTGGTGCAATGACATCGGCTGCCTGTTTTTATACCACTGACGTCCTGCCGTCAAGTCCTGAAGTGACAGCAACTGACGCAGAAATACTAAGCCTCTAGTATTCAGGCCGACTGAGGGCTACCCCTGGCAGGATAACCAAAGTGTAATGACTGCAACACTGAAACACAAAGAACATCTCAGACATTCTTCTCCAAAAAAAAGGAAGCCAATCTGGTGGTCTCCCGCCATCAATAAAATCTACAACAGAAGGAAGAAACCGTTGCAAAAAAAAAAAAAAAAAAGTCACAAGACTGGAAAACCTCCTTTTATCAGTCTCAACAAAAAGCTGAGATCCCTTAATAAATCCTCTAAAGCCAGCTATGAAGGCAGAATTGTGGCGGACACCAAAAGCAACACCAAAAGCAACCACAAAGCCTTCTATAGCTATATCAGAAACTTCAAAAGCAAGTCCCAGATTTGCTCTGAGTTATTGCACAATGGCACCTCCTATACTGAGCCAACAGATATAGCCAACATACTGGCCAACAGATTCAGTGACAACTTTACCCCCCCCCCCCCAAGGGCCCTATCACAATACCAGAAGAAAGCCTGGTACTTACCATTTCTGTGGCACAGGTAAAAGCTACACTGTCCAAAGCCAAGAAGACAGTGTCCATGGGACCTGATAATATCCCTGGCTGTGCCCTACATGAGCTACAAAATGAACTGGCACCACATTTGTGTGCCCTGTTCAATCACAGCCTTGCCGCAGACTATGTCCCTAACGAATGGTGCACTGTTACAGTCATCGTCATCCCGCTCCATAAAGGGGGAGCAACTACAGACTCTGGGAACTATTGCTCCATTAGCCTGATGAGTCTGGTATGCAAAGCTATGGAGTGCATTATCATGGACCTGCTTAACAAAGATATAGGCAATCTCCAAACTCTTAAGCTCACACAGTTTGGCTTTGTCAAGGGGAGATCCTGCCTGCTGAACCTGGTTGACTTCTTCGAGGCAGTCACCAAGGCTGTGGATGAGGGTAAGGCAGTGCATACAGCCTACCTCAACCTGGCCAAGACCTTTGATACCATTACCCACTCAAGTATCATTGATAAACTCACCAAATTAGGCATCAATCCTTACATCACCAGGTGGGTTGCATATTGGCTTATAGACATGACCCACAGAGTGAAAGTTGTAGATTCCATGTCAAACTGTCGATCAGTCACAAGTGGAGTCCCACACGGCTCGGTCCTGGGCCCTCTCTTGTTTGGCATCTACTTCTCAGAAGACCAGGCCAACACAGAAGGACTCTGGCTGACCAAGTTCACTGATGACTGCAAGCTAGGAGTCATTATCAACTCCCCAAGTGATGCAGACATCCTACAAAAGGGCCTCTCTGAGACCAATGACTAGTGTCGGAACCATGGCCTGAAGTTTAATACCAAAAAATGCGTTATCATCCCCTTTGGAAAAAACTCTGTTCCCACGAATTACCACGTTGATGGGAGCCCACTGAACACTGAAGGGGCCATAAGAGATCTGGGCACCCAAGTCGACAGCCACCTCACCTTCGACCACCACATTCCCACTGTGGTCAGAAAGTCCTTCTACGTGGCACATCTTATAAGCAAAGGTTTCACATCCAGGAAGAAAGAGGTCATCATCCCTTTCTACTCTACTCATCCCTCATTAGACCAATCATCGAATATAATGCCCCGTTTGGCATGTACCTGACTAGACACCTACAACAGCTGGAGGGGCCACAAAAGTACCTCACAAAAAGGAACCTAGGCCTTAAACACATGCCCTACATGGACAGACTCAAGAAACGCCAGCTATTCTCAGTCTCCTACTGTCTACGTAGAGGTGATCTCTGCTTGACTTAAAAAGCCATGTCTGACCCAGCCCTACTGGACATGCTACACCTAAAGAAATCCCAATCCCCCCGTGCCACACACTCCAGAGATCACAACCTCATTACCACAATTAACAGAACATGCTGGAGGGACAGGTTCATCTCCCAAAGACTGCTGATACTCTGGAATAAGCTTCCCATTCATGTCAAGCAGAGCACCTCACTGGCCCTCTTCAAGAGAAAACCTGACAAGTGGATGGGTAACGAAGTTCACTCCAGGGATCATTCCAGATGATCTACTGGATATGGGCACTGTGAACTAACATCTGGTGGCACGGTGCCTGGGCAATTCTTTTTTGGACTAGGCTTGTAAAGGCTCCAGGGCCATTAGCCTAGTACACACCTATAAACCTATGAGAGGTGTGGCGGCATCCTCCATTTGAGATCCCCCCTCTGACTCTGGGGGAACTGCCTCCATGTGGATCTTGGAAAAGATCTTGAGATTATTTGAACCACATCTTTGTTTTCCTTGTTGGTTCCTAGAAAAGGTCTTTGAGGGGTCAAAAAACGTACTCTCACAGCAGAGAGTGTCTTGCCATCTTTTTCACACCTGAAGAGTGTGTCCTTCACTTTGGGACCGAATAAAGAAGTTCCGTTAAAGGGGGCGCTGACGAAACAGGACTTGAAGGGCTCCTCAAAGTCAGAAAAGCACATTCAGGCATGCCTTCTAATTAAGATGCCTGAACCCGCTGCCACTGAGGTACCCTCAGCTACATGAGAGATGAGCTTCATGCATGAGTTAGAAATGGACTGTAGGGCCATCAACTGAGAGGCCACAGAAGCCCAAGTCCAAGTTGGAGTGATCCCTGAAAGAGAATTGGTCAGTTCTCTTTGCAATGCAGTAAAATATGCCAAATAGTTCAGTGACCTAATAGCAAAGGTTGGTGAAGAATAGACATGCTTCCCAAATGCATCCAAAACACCTGACTCCTGTTAGAGGGATGGACAGCGGAACTTTGCTCCAAAAGTTCCTTTTTACTAGCCATCACCTCTACCATGGTATCCATAGGTACTCCCTTACTCCAAACCTCCTTCCCGCTGGTGGTGCCAGAATTCAATCCAGTCTCTTAGGAATAGGTTCAACCAAGTGAGGTTCTTTCCATCTCGATTTGAAGTCAAATCAATGAATTCATCAGCAGGCGAAGTTACCCAGGAGGTAGACTGGTCAGATCCAAATGCCTCCAGGAATACAGATTCCTCCAGAAAAAGGATTTTGGGAGGACCAACCACCTCTTTGTTTAAGGACCTCTAGGATGTCTCCAAATGATACATCAGGTGGTAATCTTGGGGATCCTTCCCCTTCGTCAAAATTAGTATCCCCTGTGATAGATTCCTGTGGGTATTTCAAGTGCTTCCTTTTGCACTTTCTCTTCTGAGGTACTTATGTGGAAAACTCCGGAGAGGTATCAGAAGAGATGGTGATACACTGCTGGGTAACCTGGAGTGTTTCGAGTGGCTGTCCCTGTGTCTAATGTCAACGATTCCAAGTGTTTCTATACCTGGACGACTGGCTCCTTTCTGCCACCACCAGGCATCTACTACTACAGACCAGAGACACCACTATCAAGCTGTGTCAACAATTGGGTATCACTCTAAACTGGGAAAAGTCTGCCTTGTTGCCCTCGCAGCGTGTCACCTTTACAGGTGCCGAGTTAGACACAGTGCTCATGAGGGCGTTTCTTCACGTGGAGGTTCAAGTGGCTGAAATCCAAGATGAGTCTCAGGTCCCCTGTTCTTTTCGGCACCGAAAAGAATCTGGAGTAAGTCCCTAATCCGATCTGGTCTGAGGGAACATGCTGGATGGCTCCTTTTTCTAGCAGCTTTATAACCTCTGAAGCTGCGGAATCCATTTGAATGGGTGGAACATCTGGGATTCTTTTGATCGTGGGGGGGGGGGGGATGTGATATCCTCCGGAAATTATTTTTAATACCCACTGGTCCTGGGTGATGTCTTGCCAGGCTTCTGGGTATAGTGAAATGCGACCCCCGACTGGCTCCAGAAATGCGCAGTCGGGCCTCCCATCAGGGACGTTGGTAGGGAGAACCACAAAAGGAATCATGGTCTCCCTGGTTACGCAGGCCTCCTCTGGCTCTAGGGTGGCATCTACCAGAGTTACTACCCCCTCCCCTGCCTCTGGAGGGGGAATCACTTTGTGCGTCATGAAAAAACCTCTGCGATTTCTTGAACCACATTTTCCCACTGTTCTGGACCTTGGGATAAGGTCTAAAAGGCATGGAAAAATGGATTCCCATGGCAGAGTTTTTCCCTCTTGCTCGCACCTAGTGAGAGTGTCTTTCACCTTGGGTCCGAACAACAAGGAACCATCAAACGGGGCGCTGGTGAATGTAGACTTGAAAGCCTCCGCGAAATTACAGAGGCGCATCCAGGAGTGCCGCCTGAGAGAAACTCCGGAACTCGCTGCCCTACTCGCTCCTTCGGCTGCGTACGAGATCAGCCTCATAGAGGAGTTAGCAATAGAATTTAGGGTAGACATCTGAGCGTTGACTTTCTGAGCCAGTGTGTCAGGAACGTTACCCTGCAGAGCATCTCCCAGCTCTTTCAGATCATCTCTTTGGAGCTGTGTAAAATGTGACAAGTAATTCAGCGACCGCAGTGTAAAGGCCGCTGAAGAAAACATATGCTTCCCATACTGGTCCATGGTCCTAGACTCCTTGTTAGGTGGATGGACGGTAGATGAAGTCTCAGCCAGTTCCTTCTTGGTGGCCGCTGCCACCACCACGGCATCTACTGGGACGCCCTTTGTGAGAAACTCTGTCAGAGGGGGCAGACAGAAATTTGTTGGGTCTCCTGTGGACTGGTTCCACAGTGTCAGGGGTTTCCCACACCCTCCGACAAACTAGATCCAGGAGCTCGTTGACTTTGATTCTCTAGATATAAATGAAGAGAAGCAAGATGGCTACAGAGGGTCTTTGGGACAAAGGCCTTGCAAATAGCACAGGAGGTATGGACATGGTTAGGGCGCAGGCAAAAGAGACACAGATTGTGGTATCCTTATGTAGAATTTGCCTTCCACACAGACACTTGCCCTTCCTAGATGACATGTAACCTCAGCAAACAGTAGCACAAAAAAAAAAAAAAAAAAAAAAAAAAAACCCCCAATAAGGCGCTTATCTGAATCAGAATCTGCAACTTCTCTGGTCATTTGCTCCTCACCGAAGACGTTCAGACTGGCAGCAGAAAAGATCTGAAGATGGTACGTAACGATGTCTGCTGTATACCTAATGTCACTTTATGACTGACGTTGGAAGGGATCTTTTGTGCGAAGTCGCACTTACTTTACAGTAGCTTTAGAATTCTGTATACTGGCCGGACGTTCGGGAAGCCTGTGGTGGACTCCTACATGTTATGAATACTGCAAAATATGAACAGAAGGACACTGGATTAAAAAAAGGTAAAGTCAGTTCTTCACACAAATCTGGAATATTATGTCCAGGTCTGAAGGCTGTACAGAGGTAAGAAACTTAGGATGGAAGAAAATGAGAAGTTATGTACCTACCATAACGTTCCATGTTAGTTGTCTTCTCTCGCCTTCTTTCTTGCTTGATGGGTTCGGAGCCGATCCTCGGCTCCGACTTGGCACTTTGCTAAGCTCGAGAGTCACTTTTCCAGCTCGAGGCAGCCCCATATCCCATGATGCAAGGCGGTAAGTACCCAGATCTCGTTTGTTATCTATAGGCAATAACACCTAGCATAAAAAACTTCCCAGAAGGAAAGAAAGGCAAAAAGCCTGAAGGATGGGTAAGGCAGACCAGAACTGTCTGGTCTTAAGAAGCATTCTTCCATATAGGGAGAAAAAGGTCTGTCCAGGCCAGGGGGCAGGAGGGAGGGTCGCAGAAAGAAGGCGAGAAGACAACTAACATGGAACGTTATGGTAGGTACATAACTTCTCAATGTTAAGTTGTCAATCTCGCCTTCATTCTTGCTTGATGCACCTCTATCCTGGGTGGCTCAATGGAACAGACTCTTGAGAACTGTAGAGCCGAAACTGGCTCTATCCCTGGAGGCCAAATCCAATTTGTAATGAGAAACAAAGGTATGAGGAGTGGCCCAAGTGGCTGCTGCACAAATAGTGTCTAATGGAAGTCTAGCCTGAAAAGCTGTGGAAGTGGCTAAGCTTCTGGTTGAATGCGCTTTAGGTTTTGAGCACAGCTGTTTTCCCCTGAGCTGATAGATTTCAGAGATGACGGAAGAAAGCCATCTAGATAAGGTCACTTTGGAGACAGGAAGGCCTTTCTTGTTATCAGCATAAGAAAGAAAGAGCTAATCGGATTTCCTGAATTGTTTTGTTCTGTCCAAATAATATCTGAGTTGGTGGTGAACATCAAGATAATGTAATTTTTGTTCCGATCTGTTTGAGTAATTAGGGAAAAATACAGGGAGGTCAATAGATTGGTTCAAATTATTTTTCGAGGCCACCTTAGGCAAAAAGGTTGGATTAGTTCTCAAGGATACCCTGTCTTTGTGGAAGACCAAATAAGGGGACGAACAGAGAGCATGAAGTTCTGACACTCTCCTTGCCGAGGTAATAGCAACAAGGAAGAGTGTTTTCCATGAAAGAAATTTCAGGGAACATGAAACAGCTGGCTCGAAGGGAGGAAGAATTAAGGATGTCAGCACTAGATTTAGGTCCCATTGAGGAGGAGGACTCCTGACGGGAGGTTTCAGGAGAAAAATTCCTTTTAGAAAGGCTCTACAAAGCCTGTGGGACATAATGTTGTGATCTGCAAACCCGACATGAAAGTTCGAGATAGCAGCCAACTGAACTTTGACCGTGGAAGATGAAGAGCCCGCGTGAAAGATTTCCGCTAAGAAATCCAAAACTGCTTGAACAAGGGCAGTAAAAGGATCTATATTTTTAGCTTTTGCCCAACAAGAGAAGCGTTTCCATTTGCTGGTATAAATCCTTCTAGTAGAGGATTTTAGGGAAGCCACTATGATATCCCTAACAGGATTAGAGATCATAGGAAGCCTGGCTAAGGAAGGAAGTGGAGCAACCACGCTGTGAGGTTGAGAGAAGGAATAGACCGATGCAGCTGACCCGATTGGTGAATCAGAAGGTCTGGCACTGGGTCCAGATGCCACGGCTGCACCAAAAGGTGACGATGGAGGAACGGGAACCAAATTTGTCGAGGCCAATAGGGAGCAATGAGAATCATTTTGGCTCTCAAAATGGTGGCTTTCTGGAGTACTTGTGGAATCAGCGGGAAGGGAGGAAAGGCATAAAGAAGTCCCTGGGGCCAATCCTGGGTTAGAGCGTCTCTGGGGGGATGGCCTGGCAGTGGGAAGAGAGAAAAGAAGTCCGGGCATTTGCTGTTTTGGGGAGTAGCAAAAAGATCGCAACATGGGCGGCCCCATTCTAGAAAAATCTCCTCCACTATAGATTGTTTGAGAGACCACTCGTGAGGCATGAGAATAGCTCTGCTCAATCTGTCCGCTAGAATGTTGGTTTTCCCAGGGATATGCGTTGCTACCAGAAACCGATGAGAGGAGATCGCCCATTGCCAAAGTCTGAGAGCTTCTCGACACAAGGGGTAGGACTTGGTTCCGCCCTGTTTGTTGATATACCACACTACAGACATGTTGTCTGTGTGAACTGCAATTGTTCCCAAGGGAAGAAAGTCATTGAGGGCTTGCAACATTAAAAGCATTGCTCTCATCTCTAGGACATTTATGTGCAGGTGGTATTCGAACGGTTGCCACGTCCCATGAACCATCCTGCCCTGATAATGACCCCCCCCCACCCGATCAGGGAGGCGTCCGTAGTGACTGTGGCTACCGGGGCTGGGGATACAAAGGGTCTGCCTTGGTGAATCTGGGGAGAAGTAATCCACCATGATAGATGATTCTTGCAAATTTGTGTCACCAGGATTCGGTGACGCATGGGAAGTTGTTGGTAAGACCACTGAGTGAACAACATCCATTGAAGAAGACGCATGTAGAAGCGGGCCAGGGGAAGAAGGGTAATAGCCGCAGCCATGAGGCCCAACACCTTCAGAACCATTCTGGCTTGCACCTTTTTGCTGGCAAGGATGATCCTCACGTGACTTTGGATATCTGAGATTCTTTGGTCTGTGAGGGTTGCTGACATCCGAACAGTGTTTAAGTTTGCGCTTATGAAAGTAATAGACTGGCAGGGCAATAAGGAGGATTTTTCGTAGTTGATCGAAATTCCTAATTGAGTGCAGAGATTTAGGGTGTAATCCCTGGCTTGAAGAAGTTGATGCCTGTTGGTGGCTGAAAGGAGCCAGTCGTCGAGATACGGAAACACCTGGAATCCTTGACATCTTAGGTGAGCCGTGACCACTGCCATACATTTGGTGAACACTCTGGGGGCTGTAGTGAGACCAAAGGGCAGGGCTCTGAATTGAAAATGACTGGACCCCAGCCGAAAGCGGAGAAACCTTCTGGAGCGTCTGTGAATTTTTATGTGATAGTACGCGTCCTGAAGATCTATTGAGCACATCCAGTTGTCCTTCTCTAGGAAGGGCAAAATTGATTGAAGTGTGACCATTCGAAATCTCGTCTTTCTCACAGACTTGTTGAGTCTGCTGAGATCCAATATTGGTCTCCAGTCTCCCATCTTTTTGGGGACCAAAAAGAATCTTGAGTAGATTCCGGGCTCTGAATGGTCTGTTGTAACTGGCTGAATTGCTCTTTTTTGTAGAAACTTTAAAACTTCTGACTCTGCAATTTCCCTTAGACCGGGTGGTACATCTGGAAGGGAATTTTTGTGAGAGAAAGGACTTTCCTCGAAAGGAATTTTGTAACCCTCGGATATAATCGACTGTACCCATCTGTCTTGAGAGAGAGAACGCCAGGCTTCTGGGTACAGCGATAGTCTTCCCCCGACTGCCTCCAAGGATGGACAGCCGGGCAACATCTCAGGGATGCTGGAAGGGCTTGTCAGAGAGGCTCTCTGCTTCCCTGGTTTTGTGGACCCCCTCTGCCTCTAGAGCAGCGTCTGTTATTATTACCCCCTCTGCCTCTAGGGGTAAACTGACTATGTGCGTCCGGCGTGACTCCCTGGGATTTACGGAACCACATTTTTCCGCCCTTCTGACCTTTGGGGTAAGGTCTAGAGGGGGTAGAAAAACAGACCCCTACGGCAGAAAGAGTCTTGCCGTCCTGCTCACACCTGGTCAATGTATCCTTCACTTGAGGGCCAAACAATGCTGACCCATCAAAGGGAGAATTTGTGAAGCACGCCTTAAAGGGATCTGCAAAATTACAGAGCCGCATCCAGGATTGACGTCTAAGAGCCACTCCTGTACCCGCGGCTCTACTCGCTCCATCTGCTGCATACGAGATCAGTCGCATGGAGGAGTTAGCTATAGAATTAAGGATTCCTAGCTGAGAAGCAATTTTCTCTTGAGCCCCTGCAGCCGTAGGATCCTGCACTACTTCACCTAGTTCCTTAAGGATGTCCCTTTGGAGTCTGGTGAAGTGACATAAATAGTTCAGCGAATGCATGGCAAAGGTCGCTGAGAAGAACATCCGCTTACCATACCTATCCATGGTCCCAGAATCCTTATTAGGAGGATGGACTGGTACGGAAGGATCTGCAAGTTCCTTCTTAGTGGCGGCCGCCACCACCATGGCATCAACAGGGACACCTTTCGTGAGGAATTGCTTTTCAGAAGGGGCTGTAATAAATTTAGACGGCCTCCTAGGAACTGGCTCTACAGAATCAGGAGCAGCCCAAGCCTTTCGAGCAATAACCTCCATAAGGGGGTCGAAAGGTGGAGACACCCAGGAGGTGGAGGGTCGAGATCCAAACGCCTCTAGGTATACCGACTCATCCTCGGAGGGATTTATGGAGGGCCAGTTTCCCCTCTGTTTTAGGAGTTCTAGGATGTCTGAAAAGGAGACATCCTCAGAGGGGGATCTTGGGGATCCCTCTGACTCATCTAAGTCGGTATCTGAAGTGGTAGACTCAGGGGAGTCCAGGTGTTTCCTCTTACAAGTCCTCTTGCGCGGAGGATCTCCTGACTGGTTAGGAGAATCCTCGGAAGAGGGGGTTCTTCCCAGTGGGGAAACCTGAGGCGGTGGATCTCTAGGTCCGGGAGCAAGAGAGATGGAAGAGATATCGACAGGCACTGTAGAGGGAGGAGCTAAGGGAATAGACTGCTGACTGAGCCCAGTGGCCAGCACACTCTTCATCACCTCGAAGGCCCCCTCCCAGGGAGATCCGAGAGAACCCGTTCCGAAGAAACTGGGACTCCGGGCCCACGAAAGGGAAGGCTCCGAGGCAGATGTCGGAGCCGAGCTCACCAAGGCCAAAGCTCCAAGGGAAGAGCGGGGTGGGACAAGGGTCGATGCCACTCACCCCTCGGAGGAGACCAGGGAAACCCGACCACGAATCCCTCAAGGAAGGTCTCGAGGAAGAGATAAGAGTAGATGCCGAGGGTGCAGAAGGGGGTATCTGCCCCTCAGCCATAGCAGTAACTATCCCCGTAGACTCCAGCTCCAAACTCTGGGGTAGAGTTGAAGGAGGAACTTGAAGAGGGTGTGGACTAATAGTCGTCTGTTGAGACGGACTATGAAGCATCTGGGCCAGTGCCTGTGATTTTAATAATCTACTTACCACCCTCTCTAAATCATGGTCAGATAACCTGGACGACCTAGATGATCGGCTCCGATGGCTCCGTTCTGAAAGAAGAGGCGAGGCCGGAGCCGACAGAATCAGTTCCAAGGAGGGAGACCTGGACCGCTTCCTCGAAGGAACCATCGGAGCCGACAAGGCTATTGATCCAGTCGGAGCCGATAACTTTTCGGCTCCGAGAGAAGATCTAGACGCATCGGCTCCAGCCGGAGCCGATGCAGGCATCGAAATAGCGGTGTCGGAGCCGGTCGGCGCCGACACCGAAGCCTGGGCCACATGGTGGTCGGAGTCAGTACTCGGAACCGACACCAAAGTGACCAAAGAAGTATCGGCACCGATAGCCATCGGTGCTGAATATTTAGCCAATGTCGGATCGGCTCCAGCCGGAGCCGATCTCGACTCCGACAAAGTCGGAGCCAAGGCCGAAGGCTTGGCTACAGAAGCCTGGGCCTTAGACTTAGAAGACTTTCCCGGAGCCGATTTGGCCGGGGAGCCCTCCGGTTTAAGGAGTCCCCTTAAAATCAATTTGTTCCTCCTTTCCTGCAGGACTCTCTGGCTAAAAGAATGACATATTGCACAGGAGTCCTGCAGGTGGAGAGGTCCCAGGCAGTATAAACAAGAAGTGTGACCGTCTGTCAGAGACATCTTCTGACAGCACGAGTCACACTTCTTAAAGCCTGAGACCCTCTGCTCTTTGGACATAGTGGGCACAAAAAACAGAACCACGCAGTCCCAAACAAACAATTAAATTATAGTTTAAACAGTAAAAACCTCACACACACACACCCTGACGGGGGGGGATGGGAGGGAAGGAAGGCCTGACTAAAAAAATTAAGGAGGAAGGATAATTTTAGTCAAAAAGGGGCTTACAATTAACTAAAAATGAAAGATCTTTAAGAGAAAAAAGTTTAAAAATGAAAAGGGGCTAAAAGCAGTTTAACATAAAACACTTACCAGGAGCTGGTAAAAGGAGGACCTCATCAGCGAAGCGGCAAACGAGATCTGGGTACTTACCGCCTTGCATCACGGGATATGGGGCTGCCCCGAGCTGGTAAAAGTGACTCTCGAGCTTAGCAAAGTGCCGAGTCGGAGCCGAGGATAGGCTCCGAACCCATCAAGCAAGAATGAAGGCGAGATTGACAACTTAACATCATGTAAAGCAAGTTGCCAAAATTTTGAACAGTGATGACAGGCTTTGCAAGATGGAAGAAGACAGTTGGAGAACTGGGTACACATGCACCAGAAGATAAAAGAGAAAGGGAGATGCAATTCATACATAGTACACTGTTGGGGGAAAGTGGATGGCAAAACTGAATTGAAAGGACTGCAGCTATCAGATGCAACAGTCATTCACAACAGAAGGGACAAGCTGATGGCAAACAGAAGGGGCAAGCAGATGGCGAAAACAGAAGAGAATGACGTGCAGCTGACAGATGTAAGAAATATTAATAACAGACTTGAGGAAGTACTTCAGAGAAAGAGTTGGGGCCCTTGTCAGCACTGATGCTTAAGCCAAAGAGGAGTGCAGGGAAGATGAAAAGACAGGGTAAGCAATAGCTCTGCAAGGACTAGACACAACACCCTGAATAGATCACTATTTTAAAATGCAAAGAGCAGAAGACAGCAACATATAGATACAACAGCATCAAGACTTATTCTTTAAATTACAATGAATAAATCATTCAAATAAACTTTCTTGAGCACTTCTTAAAACACTAAGGCTTCTTCAGACAAAAACAACAAAATACATTTAATAAAATTTAAAAAAAATAAAACAAGACAAAAAAACCTAAAAAATAACTTTTCTTATAACCCTAAAAAAAAAAAATAATATATTAAATAAAAATAAAATAAAAAATAATTTAAAAAAATGAACATAAATTTAACAAAAAAAATCAAAAAGTAAAAAGTCAATTCCATTGAAATCTATTGTTAAAGCGATATATAATTAAATTAATCCACTTATTCTATAAATAATATTATTGTATATTATATACAAATTCATGTTGTTCCTCATTAACGACCCTCATTTTACCAAATCTTTAAAATTCATATTATAATTTTCAATCTACTAGTAATTTTATTATCAATAATATTCTCTTATCTTAGCATTAAAACTTTGACATCCCTCCTCTTCTGTCCAAATGTACATATCAAAATGTTTTAAATTTAAATGAGAGAATAATTGGATATATAAATTACGTTCAGATATGAATAATCATATGAAATGTGTGGTTGAAAGAAAAATAAATGAAGACCACTGAGAAAATGGGTGCTGTAATAAACATTTGTAATGTTTATTTTAAATGTGAGGTATTAAAACATTTTGTCATTTTTAAAAATGTGTTGCTGTATGTTTAAGGCAAAGTTTTTTTTTTTGTTTTTGGGTGTAAAAAATATTTAAATCACAATGGTTGTTGTCTCAAAAAGTCTTGTTACTGTTCACAATTGGGTGTGAACTCTAAACTTTTTTGGCTATTCTCTTTTGCACTTTTTCAATAATGTTATCTTTTGAAAAGAATTGAATGAAAATTGATTTAATGACAAATGTTCTTCATCTCTGCTACTTTTTATTACCACTAAGTTGTCTTTGAGGAGTCGTTTATTCCGCGTTGTTTTGTTTCACTATTTTAAAATGATACTGCCATATATTCATGAGAGTGTAATCTTAACACAAAGAAAAAAACAACAACATAAGAGGAGGAAGAGAAAGTAAACTGTTCCTGTAGTAGCAGGGCCAGCAGACTGACCCTGGAGTGCAGTGACAGCAATATAAACCTAATAAGAGTAGAGTCACTTAATTACAGTAATAATGGAAAGCAGTAAATACAATGAGGCCAGACGACAGCATATCCAAGAGCACTAGCACAGCAATCCAGCCATGAAACAGGGCAATAATAAGCTCTGCTTACCTTTCCAGTGTTGGTATTTAGTAGTTTGGTAGAACTGTCCACAGAGCCAGTGAGGACGAGACTGCCATCTTTGTTAACAGCAACACATGTTAATGAACCTAAATGTCCATCATGACCTAAGGAGTTAGAAAGTAACCGTGACACACTCAACAAGCAGGTCAAGGAAACAATGAAAGAATCTCACAGAAGTATAAAAAAAAAAAAAAAAAAAAAAACAGACTACTAAGACTGTACCTTTCAGCACATGAATTGCATTTCCCTGTTTCAGATCCCAGAAACGGACTGTGCCATCTTCATAACCTATCACAGCTCTCTTACCTAAAACAAAAGCAACAAAATAACCCCCATAAGTACAGCACTTCTGTGAAGTGTGATGTCATGCTCTAAAACTCACACTAACAAAAAGAAACTGAATGCCATCATCCAAGTTTTGAATGGATTTCAATCAGATGTTTTGTGATCAGTTAATGATGGCAATCATTGTGTAGATTTAACCATTATTCTAGTTCCATAATTGACTGCACAGAACAACACTATGTTGAAAGTTTTCAGAATAACATTTAAGATATGCTGTATTTTTAATGTACTTTACCCAGAGTCAGATCTTCTGTACACAGCTTTGAAATGCAAATGTTTTTGTCAGTACATTGTATAAGACATCCATTTTATAAACTCAGTTAGTACTTTTTTCCAGATATAGGGCATACCACAACTTAGAATGCGATCGCACAGCTTGTAATACCGTACCGTATAACAATACCCTTACAGGATTAAAATAAATGTCACAAGAAGCAATCTGAAAGCTGTCAAACACAAAAAAAAGAAAAATCAACACCTCAGCAGCCAGTCTTCAGAATCAAACTCGGGGGAGCTGCTGTTGCAGTGGTCACCCTATGGCAACTTCTCTGCAATGCACAATGTGTAGTAATCAGGCCAGCAGTCCCTCTGGAGACATATAAGACTGTGATGTCTGCTGCTGAACCTTGGATAGTAGACAGGAGTTGTAAATATGCTAACAGGTAGTGCACATTTAGAAGCAGACAGAACTGAGGTACCCTGTTATGTGGTACTGTACATACAAAGGCAAATGGGAGCGTTAATGGTGCAGTTCAGATCATATACAGGTCACATGGCCTTTAACTGCTGTTCAGAACTGTCCTTTTAAAAGACAGACAGATCCGAGGTCCATGATGCTTACCAGTGCAACATAAAAGGAAGACAGATCTAGTCCCAGCTGAACCCACTAAGTATGTAGTAAATGTTTATTTTATTTATTAAATAAATGTCACAAGAAGCAATCTGAAAGCTGTCAAACACACGAAAAATCAACACCTCAGCAGCTCAAATAATTAATCCTCTGTATTAAACTGCTAAAAGCAAAATGAATGAAAAACAAAGTCAATAACAGGTAAAGTCACGCAACAGCAACAAGTTGAACCCACTGAATTTCCCCACACGCACATGTCTCTAAATATAATGGCCGATATCACACAATGGAGAAAGAGGAAACTTCCATGCCTCAACAGTTCTGCAAGGTTACTGAAAACAGTAGCTAATTGTAAAATGTAACTGGGATTCACTGAAATGCACTTGCTAATCCTGTTTTGATGAAATGTGCACCGAAAGATATACAGTCCCACTTCAAAGACAGAAAGGATTGTGGCCCACATTACCAGGCAATGCACAACAGGGTATTGGCTGGTCTGCACTTCAAGAAATAGATCTATGGCCCTGCTGTCCAGTAGAACACCTTAAAAGGAAGACCAGTTGATGGCCTTCTGCTGTCCAGCAATGCATCTAAGGAGGTGAAAAGGACTATGGCCACATTGTCCAGAACTTCCCCTCATAAAAGTAAACAGGTATATGTCCATACTGTCCAGCAGTGCACCTCAGGACACAGTTAGGTCTGTGGTCTCTGATGTCCAGCAGTGCAAGGGAGAACACATGTCTAAAAGTATCCAGCAATGATACCTCAGGACATAAGTAGGAAGCAGCACTTTTTACTCAGCAACACCTCAGTAGAAACTTAGAAATGTCACAGGACTATGTTTGGCATTATTAAGCTATGTACCCTACAGACATACACAACTAATGTATCTGCCTTTTAGTCAGTGGGTCCTAATGCTGCTTCACTGCCCAGATTGGAAAGTAGTCATGCATGTAAGAAGTGCCACTTCCCGCCATGATTTATCAGCTATTCCTAACCGTGAAAGGCATCATTCAATTACTCACTACTTCTCCATAACTCCTAGCATGGACCATAGCCTCTTGCATAAATAACTTTTACTGCACAAGCTCAACTACTCACAGTCTAATTTAGCAGGTACTTAAACTGTTTTTATTATTATGTTTTTGCTATTTTATGAATTTTATTAACACTTCTAAAAGTACAGTTTTGTACCTACCATAAATGTAGATGTTTGAGTGTTCACACTGCTGCAGTCATTACACTTTGGTTATCCTGCCGTCAGGCGGTCCCGTAGTCGGCCAGAGTTCCAAAGTCTTGGTCCGGCGTCGGTTGTTGTCGCTTCTTCCCTGACGTCAGTGCGCCAGGGTTATATAAGATCCATCCGACGCCATTTACTTCAGTTTTTCTTGCCCCAGATGTCAGGTGCCCCCAAGTAGGTAGGCAATACATATTGCTAATAAAAGATATACATATAAAAATAAAAACAATACCTTCAGTTACAAGCAAATACACCACAAAGGTTGTATAGGACAGAAAGGTATAGATAAGTCCAGCTAGTTCAGAGGGGATGGAGGGAGGGTAACCTGGACTGCAGCAGTGTGAACACTCGAACATCTACATTTATGGTAGGTACAAAACTGTACTATGTTCATCGTGTTACACTGCTGCAGTCATTACACTTGGTTAGAATCCCAAAGCTAAGGTTGGGTGGCTGGTCTATAAAGAGTTAGGATTGGCTATGAGGCCCTGCAGAACTGCAGTGGCAAATCCTGCTCTGGATTTAGAGTAAAGAGGCAGGTGGTAATGCTTGGTAAAGGTGTGCACTGAAGTCCAAGTTGCAGCCTCCAAAATTTCCTTGGTAGGTACTCCTCTGAGAAAGGCTGTTGAAGTGGCTGCTGCCCTGGTGGAATGTGGCCTAATGTTATTTGGGACTGATTTTCCATGCTGTGTGTAGCAGTAACGTATACAGTGTCCTATCCATTTGAATACAGTCTGCTTTGAGATAGCCTTGCCCTGTGATCCTGCAGCATATGCTACAAACAGTTGCTCAGTTTTCCTGAAAGCTTTTGTTTTGTCCAAGTAGAAGCGTAGCTGCCTGTGTATGTCCAAAGAATGCAGAAGTTTCTCCCCTTTATTCTGGGGGTTTGGATAAAAAGTTGGCAAATGGATGGTTTGGTTAAGAGCTACTCTAGATACCACCTTTGGCATAAAGGTAATGTTTGTCCTTAAAGAAACCCTGTCCTGATGAAAAATTATAAAAGGTTCCACTGCCATTAATGCCTGTAGCTCTGAGACTCTTCGTGCTGAAGTTACTGCCAGGAGCAGAGCTGTTTTCCATGATAAAAATTTTAGATCGGCTATATTGGCTGGTTCAAAAGGTGGCAGGGTTAGTTTTTCCAAAACGAAATTGAGGTCCCGAGTTGGTGTTGGTGCTCTCCAGGGCGGTCTTATGTTTTTAGCCCCTCTGAGGTACTGTTTAGGCAAGGGATGAGAGAATAAAGGAGGATCCGTGCTGTAATGTGCTGAAATGGCAGAGGCGTGGATCTTAATTGATGAGAAGGATCTCTGTCCAGCATCTCAGTTAAGTATTGTAAAATCTGAGGAATGTTTGGAACTAGAGGGTCAAGGTTTTGAGCCTGGTTCCAGGCGCAGAATCTCTTCCATTTTTCTGAGAAAGCTTTCCTGGTGCTAGGCCTCCTGGCCTCCAAAATGACATCCATAACCGCTTTAGAGAGAGGTGTTGCCTGTTTGACTAATGAATCTGCCATGCAGCCAGGTTTAGGGTTTTGAGCTGACCATGCAGGATCTGATTGTTTTGTTGAGTCAGAAGGTGTGGAATTTGAGGCAAAATTCATGGTGGGCCTTGAGCCAAGTTCCTTAAGGTAGGGTACCAGTGCTGGCGTGGCCAGTCTGGAGCAATCAGGATCATCTGTGGTTTTTCTTGTCTGGCTTTTAGGAGTACCTTTGAAAGGAGCGGCAGTGGCGGGAAGGCATAAACGTTTAGGTTTTTCCAGCTGAACAAAAGAGCATCCACTTTCCATGCTTGTTTGTGATAAGTCCTTGTGCAGAATTTTTGTAGTTGGCAATTCAGTGGTGAGGCAAAAAGATCTATGTCTGGGCATCCCCATTTTTGCGTTACCATGCTGAAGATTTGTGGATTCAATTTCCATTCGTGAGGGTCCATGATATTTCTGCTTAGATCGTCTGCCAAAGTATTTTTCTTTCCTGGCAGGAATTGTGCTTGCAGGTGAACTTGATACGTTAGAGCTGTGTTCCACAAGGTCATGGCTTGCCTGCATAGGGAATAAGAATGAGTGCCCCCTTGCTTGTTTATGTACCACATTACTCTGGTGTTGTCTGCCTTTAATAATAAATGTCCTGGATGCAGAAGGTCCTTGAAAGCTGTTAGTGCATTTTTTGCGTTACCATGCTGAAGATTTGTGGATTCAATTTCCATTTGTGAGGGTCCATGATATTTTTGCTTAGATCGTCTGCCAAAGTATTTTTCTTTCCTGGCAGGAATTGTGCTTGCAGGTGAACTTGATACGTTAGAGCTGTGTTCCACAAGGTCATGGCTTGCCTGCATAGGGGATAAGAATGAGTGCCCTCTTGCTTGTTTATGTACCACATTACTCTGGTGTTGTCTGCCTTTAATAATAATTGTCCTGGATGCAGAAGGTCCTTGAAAGCTGTTAGGGCATTTTGAACAGCCAACATCTCTTTTTGATTGATGTGAAGATGCATCTGGTCTGTGGTCCACTTGCCCTGAATGCATTGTTCTGCCATGTGTGCTCCCCAGGCGTAATCCGAAGCATCTGTTGTTAGGGTCTGCCTGGCTGTGGGCAGGGTAAAAGGCTGACCCTTGTTTAGGTGACATGCCTGTGCCCACCATCGAAACTCCTGTTGTAGGCAGGGAATCATTGGTATTACTGCTTCTAAACTGTGAAAGTGTTGAGTCCAAACACTTTTTAGGTACCATTGTAATTTCCTCATATGCAGCCTGGCATATGGTATTAGTAGTATGCAGGATGCCATGAATCCCAGGGCCTGCAGAATTTTTCTTGCAGGAAGATGGGACTTTTTTGCCAGTAGTTGAAAATATTGAGTTAGTTGAACTTGTTTGTCTGGTGTGAGGTAAGCCATCTGGGCAGTTGTATTTAAGCTGGCACCCAGGAATATAATCTGTTGTGAGGGCACTAGTTTTGACTTATTTTCGTTTACTGTGTACCCTAGAGAAATTAGCAACCTTTTTACAAACACCAGATGCTGTAGAAGAATTCCTTTGTCTCTGCTTGAATGAGGCAGTCGTCCAGGTATGGATATATTTGAATTCCTTTTTGTCTGCATAATGCAATTACTGGTGCCAGGCACTTTATGAAGACCCTGGGCGCAGTAGATAAGCCAAAGGGCAGTGCAGAGAATTGGTAGTGCATTGCATCAGCTTTGAATCTGAGGTATCTTCTGCAATTTTGTCTGATAGGGAAATGCAGGTATGCCTCTTTGAGGTCCAGAGTAACAAGCCAAGCCTTCTTGCCCAGCATGGGTAGAAGCTGCTGTAATGTCCAACATTTTGAATTTCGGAATATCCAGGTAAGTATTTAGAATTGAAAGGTCTAATATGGGCCTCCAGGCCTTGTCCTTTCTGGGGACCAGGAAGAGTCTTGAGTAAAATCCTTGTCCTTGTTCCTGTTATGGTACTTTTTGAATAGCTCTCATGTCCATGAGGGCTGAAATTTGTTTCTGTGCCTCTGCCCATTGATTTTAGCCTTGGTAAAGTATGAAAGTGGAACCTGTAACCTTGAGACACAATATTCAGAACCCATTTGTCTTGGGTGGCTGTTTGCCAGTTTTGAGAAAAAAAGTGCTAGTTTTCCCCCTAAGGGGGCTTCCAAAAGGGAAGTGCTTGGTGTACGAAGGGGAAAGTCATTGTGACTGTTTCCTGTAAGGTTGAGACTTATCCTCACCTTTTGCGGTTGAGGTGCCCCACTGTCGTTGCCTGTTTGAGCCTTGGGGTTGAGATCTGCCTCTTGGGCGTCTGTATCTGCCTCTCTGTGGCCTGTCTGACACTGGAAAGGACCAATTCTTTGTTGGCCAATTTCTGCTAAATCGAGGTGGCTGTACCTTGTAAGAAATCCTTGACTGTTTGCATACATTTAGTTTTATCCTCCATTTTCTTTAACACTTCTTCTGCCTTAACACCAAACAAGGTATCATGCTGTAAAGGAGCGTCCAATAATTTTGCCTTAACATGAACAGGTAAACTCTGCTCTTTTAACCAAGTATGTCTTCGAATCACAGAACCTGTAACTGCGGCTCTACAAGAGGCCTCTAAAGAATCAAAACCACATTGTAGAGTATGTTTTCTCACCTGTTCAACTGCATGCAATAAATCCTGCATTTCTTTACAATCAGGAGCTTCTGAGCTTGCAAGCATTTTCTGTTTTAACTGAGCCATTACATATTGTTGGTACTGAAGCATGTGAAACTGGCAATTTACAGCTCTTACTGCTAAAGTTGCAGAAGTGTATACTTTCTTCCCCCATCTATCCAAAGCTCTGGAATCTCCGTCAGAGGGTACTGGATTTTTTGCAATGGAAGCCTTGACCCCTTTTGGACCCTGGGAAATAGTTTCTGGATCAGCCAAAGGGTTTTTATAAAGAAACTTGTGAGAGTCTGGGACTCTATAATATCTATCTGGCTTGGCTGGTGCAGGGGGCAAAGAATCAGGAGATAAGCTGGATTCAGAGAAAACATCATCCACAACATCTAGCACAGGCAGAATAGCCAGGGGCCTGTGCTGAGGCAATAAAAGGAAATCCCTGAGCCTTTTCTTGGATTCTGCGTAATCCTGACTTTCCCAATGGAAATGTTCCCTCATGGTATGTAAAGTTTCCCAAAAAGAAAAATCCTCAGGAGGAGAGGCTGAAGGGATAGATTCTTCACCATCAGAGTCCTCGTAGGGGGGTAGAGAGTATCCCTGGTCTGAAGAGGAATCAGAGGAAATGGAAACCTGATCAGAGGAATCATAGTCTGTATCCTGCCTAGGCCTTTTCTCAGGAGGGGGATGGGAACCCCTGATTAGAGTAATGAGGTCTTCGGCCATTTTAAGCATCTGTTTCTTAGGCATGGAGGTCTGTCCAGGAGAATGCTGCACTTGTTTCTTTGTCTTTAATGGTACTTTTGTCTTGGCTGTTGTTTTAATGGTAAGTTGTGAAGGTCTGAAAACACCCTCAGAAGCCGATAACTGCTTAGCGGCTCCGGACCCATCTGAGAGATTAGTTTCCGTCGGTCTAATACCTTGAGTTTCCAGAGGCCTAGTTGTCTCCACGTGGGAGTCGGAGGCAGCCTGTGGCTCTGAGGTAGCGGGTGTCAGGGGCTGCAAAAGCACCTCACTGAGAACCGGTGAACCGGCGACTGGCCTAGAAGAGGTTTTGTCATCGGTTTTGGACCTCTGATGCCTGTCTTTATCCTTGTCCTTGCATTTTTTCGGTATTGCAGTCGTCGGTTGATCCGACGGCATAGTATAACTGAACCTTCGGTCACAGTAGTGCAAAGCAAAATCAAAATGTCTTTTTATAGTGCGTTTGTTAAATCTAGCACAAAACCGACAACTAGTGACGTCGTGATCAGGGCCTAGGCATGGGATACAGTAAGAGTGGAAGTCCTTATGAGGTATTTGCTTCCCACAAGAAATACAACTATTAACTTTTTCTGACATCGGTCTGAGGCAAGAAAAAAAAGTTTCCCCAATGGGGTACTTAGCTTTATTGAAGACTTCGGATCTGAAATTCGACTTCGAAAATCTCAGGAGTCGGCCGACCAGCACTTGCGAACTGCTTCTGCTTCGGGCACCGTGCGGCAAGAAAGACTGAAGAAAATGGCGTCGGATGCATCTTACATACCCCTGGCGCACTGACGTCAGGGAAGAAGCGACAGCAACAGACGCTGGACCAAGACTTTGGAACTCTGGCCGACTACGGGACCGCCTGACGGCAGGATAACCCAAGTGTAATGACTGCAGCTGTGTAACACGATGAATATCACTGCAATCTGATGCAACCTCATAAAAATATAAATATATATATATATATATATATATATATATATATACATACACACACACACACACACACATGTGTGTGTGTGTATTATATATATATATATATATATATATATATATATATATGTATACACACACACACACACATAAAACTAGTAACATTCAAATGACTTTCATGAAGTTAACTTAAATAAAACATGTTTACAGCACAAGTGTCATACTTAGAATACCTCAACCAATCACTGTAAGAAAGAACAAACAGCCTATAACAAAATAAAAACATCTTTCTGCAATATTCAATCTATAAAGTCTTGTGCCTGAGCAGTCCCATCTGGGATTGAAATGCACTTCACAGATCAAAAAGATTACAAAATTTCACCCAACTGCAAAATTGCAAGTTCTTCTCTGACCATTTAAAATTATTTTTTATCTTCGCACCACTTTCAACTAAAAGCTACATGTATAGCCTAGAATCCCTCAGGTTTTAAGCTGCCATGACCACTTTAATAATTTCTTCCTACAGTCACCACTGACCACCACCAATTTTTAAGCCTTTTAAATTTCTCACAATAGTCGTACTCTCTTGGATCTCTGAGAAGGGAGCTAGCCTGTCTCTACCTTCTTGCAATGACGTTTTTAGTTGCCAACAAAGACAGATCTAATAGAAGATTGGGTTTGGTTTGGATGATGATTCGTCAGGACAGGTCAATCAGAAGCACAGATGCAGAAAACCCTGTTATAGCTGGCCAAATGTCGGTAACAACACTTTACACGTCAACCCATAATTTCTACAGTTTCTGGCATTCCAAAAGTATACTGACCCAATGGCCCTTAACATCTACAGGCAGTCTCCAGGTTAAGGACAAGATCTGTTTTTTAAGTCTATCCTTAAGTCAATTTTGTATGCAAGCTGAAACACGTACATATGGTTCTTAGAAACAACGAATACCAAAATTAAGTAAAAAATATATGAAGAGGATCACCAAAGGAACACTGCAGCACTCAATCCAGAAAATTTATTGAAAAAAGTTAAGCGCTTTCGTCAAAATCACAAGACTTCATCAGAACAAGAACAAACAGAAAATGCCATATTTAAATACCCTAACCCTTACAGCCATTGGTTGACAAAGCAAACATAATTTCCTGTAAAATAATTAAGCAGTTTAAAAAGACAGTAACACATAATCACAGTAACTGCCCACTACAACACACCAATTGCCACCTACCAACCACATAGACATTAATGTGTTGTGCATTGAAGTATGATTTTAAAACACAGATCTTGAATCAAAATCACATAAAAAAGCTGATTTTAGTTTTAATACAGAACTAATGGATAACTTGTCATTGAGCCCAGGTGGTTGACATGCATTTAAATTAATCTGCCCCTTGAGCTCTAAATATTCAAGGAAGTCATCATCGGGCCCCCCCTCGTGGACCCAGACTTGTTAAAAGTACAAAAAATTTAAAATAATGTGTCGGATGTACCTTTACATGCTTAAATAAAGCATTGGTTTCTTTGTTTTTTAGTATATCATAGTTGTGTTGATATATTCTTTGTCTGAGGGCTCTGATTGTCTTCCCCACATAGTACCCCTCACATACCATACAGGTTGCAATATATACCACTCCCTTGGTGTAACAGTAACACTTCTTAATAGTAGTAATTTTACCTTAGTTCCTGATTCTAATGGAATCAGTGTCCAATATATAGGGGCATTGTCCACACCTCCCACATTTAAAAGTTCCACCAAGGCCTGCCTTTAACTTTTTTTCTCTCCACCAGGCCTTTCAAGGAGGTGCCCAAATTTTTGTAAACCACAAGAGGTTTTTCCCCCGTTTGTTGATCTTCTCATCCAAACAAAAAATGGTCCAAAAATCATAAATGATGCTTCTAATGTTAAAAAAATCCCTGGTGAAGGGTAGGACACATGCCCTATTAAAACTGTCTTGCTAACTTCCTCGAAACCTCAGGTGTTACAGACATTCTCAGGTCTTGCTCCCAGACCAACCTACATCTCTCCACCAACACTTGCTTAGCTTCACAAAATATACCCCAGAAAATGTTCATTATTTTTCTGCCTCTGCAAGATCCCATCCTTACATTAACCTACCATTTAATCCTGAACAGTCAATCCACTTTGGACCATAAAATAAAGTTACAAGTTTGCAGTTTCTGCCAAAGCCTCTCAAATGCAGGCCTATCTACAAGATCTCTATTATAAAGGGTGGAAAAAGTATCCCAAGACATCAACATTCTTACTTATAACAGGTCCTCCCAAAACCACACTGTAGGAATACGATTAAGCAGATGAATAAGGTCTGCCTAACATTTCAACTCCCAAAACCATTACTCCTGCAACAGTCAGTGTGCGGAATTTAAAACATATGTACTTACCACAATGATAGATCCATGTTGTCTTCTGTTTGGTTCAGCCTGTGGGTTACTGGATCTGACACTGGCCATCTTAGAATCTTCAGTCCAAGAGCTCCGCTTCCTCTACCCACAATATCCTGTTCCTGTACTCTCTCCTTAGACTGAGTTTGCCCCTGCCCCCCCCAAAAAAAAATATCAAATCAAAACAACATGTAAATAAGAGAAGCAAAAGACAGAGGGATGGCATACAAGGACCCTTAAATGCCAGATTATAGGCCAGAACTAAAGGCCAGCTGGGAGCACTTCAATAAAAAATTGGCAATTTGAAATGGGAACAAGGAGGGAGGGAAAATAGCCTTCCATGACAACAACTTCAAGAATACAGTGGCTCAGGAGTCAATGGGGGAGGGGGGTCTAGCAAAAACCTGAAATATCTGAGGAAGATCCCATGGAGGTACCAGATCTCTGACAGGCGATAGTCATAAAAAAAGATGCCCCACAAGAAGGCTTTAGATAATATGCCTTTTGCAGCTCTTAAGTTATCTCTGCCAATACAGAAACTGGAAGTGGTAGCTAGTTGTACCTTTACAGTGAAGTGACCAACCAGAATGAAAAGCCCAACCAAGAAGTCTAGGCTGGCATCCAAAAGACCCAATAAGGGGTCCACGCGTTTAGAAGAGGTGCAAATAGAGAAACGTTTCTACTTACCAACATAAAAACTTTCCTGGGGGAAAGTTTCTAGGATAATGAAAAGATGTGAATAACTGACAGGCTGGGATTTATGAACATCGGCGAAACTGGAAAAAAATTAGAAGTTATGTACCTACCATAACGTTCCATGTTAGTTGTCTTCTCTCGCCTTCTTTCTTGCTGGATGGGTTCGGAGCTGATCCGCGACTCGGCACTTGCTTTAGCTCGAGAACTCCTTTTACCAGCTCGAGGCAACCCTATATCCCATGATGCAAGGCGGAACTACCTCAGATCTCGTTTGGCAGCTAACTGACCCTGCTAAAGACTTATCCTAACATAATTAGGAACCATGGTTCCTAAAAGAAGTCCTCATAACAACGCTCCAGAGGAAGCAATCTAATAGGAACTCTCCAAGATCTGTCCAGGCCAGGGGAAGGAGGAGAGAAGACAACTAACATGGAACGTTATGGTAGGTACATAACTTCTAAATGTTAAGTTGTCAATCCATTCTTGCTGGATGGGACCGCCCCTAGCACCTGTATCCCGGTGGCTCAATGGAACAGACTCTTGAGAACTGTGGAACCAAAACTGGCCCTATCTCTGGAGGCCAAATCCAACTTGTAATGAGACACAAAGGTATGAGGCGTGGCCCAAGTAGCTGCTGCACAAATAGTGTCAATGGGAAGTCTATCCTGAAAGGCTACAGAAGTGGATAGACTAATGTGCTTTTGGCTTAGAAGATAGTTGTTTGCCCCTTAGAGAGTACACATAGGAAATGGTGGAAGTCAACCATCTAGATAAGGTCACTTTAGATACTGGAAGACCTAACCTGTTTTCTGCATAGGAGACAAACAATTGGTCTGATTTTCTAATTTGTTTAGTCCTATGTAAGTAGTACCTGAGCTGACGATGAACATCCAAAAAATGCAGCTTCTGTTCAGCTCTGTCAGAATAGTTAGGAAAGAAAACTGGTAGATCAATAGATTGGTTAATATTGGTTTGAGATACAACCTTGGGAAGAAAGGAAGGGTTAGTTCTGAGCGAAACCCTAACCTTATGAAACACCAGATAAGGTGAACGAATACAGAGGGCCTGAATCTCAGAAACTCTTCTTGCAGAAGTAACAGCCAGCAAAAATATAGTTTTCCCAATAACTTTAAAGAACACGTAGCAGACGGTTCGAAGGAGGTAGAATTAGGGATGCCAACATTAAGTTTAGATCCCATTGGAGGAGGATGTTTCACAGGCGGTTTTAGGAGAAAACTCCTCTTAAAAAAGCTTTGCATAACCTATGAGACATGATGTTATTGTCATGCAAGCCAACATGATACTTGGAAATAGCAGCCAGTTGTACTTTGACTGTAGATGACGAAGATCCCGAATGAAAAACCTCCGCCAGGAAATCCAAAACAGAATGTACAGGAGCGTAAAAGGATCAATATTTCTGGCGTTGCCCAATAGAAAAACGCCGCCACTTGCTAGCATAAACGGTTCTAGTGGACGACTTTAAAGAAGACACTAAAATGTCTCTGACTGAGTCAGAAATCATTGGTAGCCTGGCTAGGGAAGGAAGTGGAGCAACCAAGCAGTGAGGTTGAGAGAATGAATGGCCCGGTGCTGCTGACCCGACTGGTGGATCAAAAGATCCGAACTGGGTCCAGATGCCAGGGCTGCACCAGAAGGTGATGATGTAGAGGCGGAAACCAAATTTGTCGAGGCCAATATGGAGCAATGAGGATCAATTTGGCTCTCAAAACGGTGGCTTTCTGAATGACTTGTGGAATCAATGGAAAGGGAGGAAAAGCATAAAGAAGTCCCCGAGGCCAATCCTGGGTTAGAGAGTCTCTCAAGGGTTGGCCTGGAAGAGGAAATAGTGTGAAGTAATCTGGGCACTTGCTGTTTTGAGGAAAAGATCGCAACAAGGGTGCCCCACTTCAGAAAAATCTGATCCACTACAGATTGATTGAGAGACCACTCGTGAGGCATCAGAATAGATCTGCTTAGCCTGTCCGCCAATAGGTTGGACCTGCCGGGATGCTATCAGAAACCGCTGAGAAGAGATCGCCCATTGCCAAAGTCTGAGAGCTTCGACATAAGGGATAGGACCTGGTTCCCCTGTTTGTTGATGTACCAGACCACGGACATGTTGTCCGTCTGTACTGCAATAGTCCCTGTGGGAAGAAAGTCGCCGAGGGCTTGCAACGCTAAAAGCACTGCTCTCATCTCCAGGACATTTATGTGCAGGTGGTATTCTATGGGGACCATCCTGCCCTGATAATGCCCCCCACCCGATCAGAGAGGCATCCGTGGTGACTGTGGCAACTGGAGGAGGGGGAACAAAGGGTCGGCCCTGATGAAGAAGAGGGGAAGATATCCACCATCGTAGATGAGCCCTGCAAGACTGTGTCACTAAGATCTCGTGTCTCATGGGCAAATCTGCGTGAATAACATCCACTGCAGGAGACGATGTGGAAGCGAGCCAGTGGAAGAAGAACAATGGCTGCCACCATTAGGCCTAGAACTTTCAAGACAAACCTGGCTTTGATCTTGTTGCTTTGTAACAGAAGCTGAACAAATTTCTGGATGTCCAGAATCCTTTGATCTGTTAGCCTGGCTAACATTTTGACGGTATTTAACTCTGCGTCTATAAAGGTGATAGATTGGCAAGGCAGCAGAGAGGATTTTTCAAATTTACCGAAATTCCTAGACTCTTGCAAAGCTGTAGGGTGTAGTCTCTGGACAAGAAGCTGATGCTTGAGGTGGCGGAGAGGAGCCAGTCGTCCAAATAAGGAAACACCTGGAATCGCGTCTCTCGACGCCTCAGATGAGCTGTGACCACTGCCATGCATTTGGTGAACACTCTTGGGGCTGAAGTGAGGCCAAAGGGCAGTGCTCTGAATTGGTAATGACTGGCTCCCAGCCGAAAGCGGAGAAACCTTCTGGAGCGCCTGTGAATCTTTATGTGATAATCTTGAAGGTCTATAGAGCACATTCAGTTGTCCTTGCCCAGAAAGGGCAGAATGGATTGCAGCGTGACCATCCGGAATCTTGCCTTTCTGACAGACTTGTTTAGTCTGCTTAGGTCTAGTATCGGTCTCCAATCTCCGTCCTTTGGGGACCAAAAGAATCTTGAGTAGAAGCCGGATCCTACTTGGTCTGCCGGCACTGTTTGATGGCTCTTTTTCCAGGAGTTTTGAAACTTCCTGTCTTGCCAAATCCTTTGACCGGGTGAGATGTCTGGAAGGGATTGTAGAGAAACCTTCAAGGATTTTGTAACCCTCAGATATGATCGACTGTACCCACTTCTCTTGTGATAGGGATTGCCAGGCTACTGGGACTGCCTCCAAGGGTGGACAGTCGGGCAACACCTCAGGGATGCTGAAAGGGCTTCTCAGGAAGAGACTCCCTGTTGCCCTGGTTCTGAGGACCCCTGCCTCTAGGGCGCTGCCTATTATTGTTACCCCTCTGCCTCTGGGGTAAACTGACCACGTGTGTCCGTGTAGCTCCTTGGGCTTTACGGAACCATCTTCCCCCTTCTGACCCTTGGGATATGGTCTAGAAGGAGTGGAAAACTGGACTCCAACGGCAGAAAGAGTTTTACCGTCCTGTTCACATCTGGTCAAAGTATCCTTCACCTGAGGTCGAACAAAGCCGAACCGTCAAAGGGTGTTGGTGAAGGGCCGCCAAAATTACACAGCCGCATCCAGGCTTGGCGTCTAAGAGCAACACCTGTGCCCCATCGGCTGCATAAGATATGAGCCGCATGGAGGAGTTAGATATAGAATTCAGGATAGCAAGCTGAGAGGCAATCTTTTCCTGAGCCCCAGCAGCGAAGAATCCTGGACTACTTCTCCCAGTTCCTTGAGAATATCTCGTTGAAGCCTGGTGAAGTGACAAAGGTAATTCAGCTAACGATAGCAAAGGTCGCTGAAGAAAACATCCGCTTTCCATACCTGTCCATGGTCCTAGAATCCTTATTAGGAGGATGGACAGGTACTGAAGGATCCGCCAGTTCCTTCTTAGTGGCCGCTACCACCATAGCATCCACAGAGACACCTTTGGACAGGAACTGTTTGTCCTAGCGTGGATGAACTTGGATGGTCTCCTGGGGACAGGTTCCACAGAATCTGGAGCAGCCACTACCTGCATGAGTGGGTCGAAGGCGGAGACACCCAGGAGGTGGAGGGTCGGGATCCAAAGCCTCCAGGTATACCGACTCATCCTCGGAGGAGTCAATGGAGGGCCAATTCCCCTCTGTTTGAGGAGCTCAAGGATGTCTGAAAATGAGACATCCTCAGAGGAACCCTCCGACTCATCTAAGTCGGTATCAGATGTAGTAGACTCAGGAGTCTGTGTGTTTCTTACACGCCCCTCCGACCCCTCTCGAGGGGGTTCCCCTGCAGGGTCAGGAGAAACCTCGGAAGAGGAGGTGGGGAAACCTGGGGCGATGGATCCCTGGGCCTGAGAGCAAGAGGCTGGCAAGAGGCATCTGCAGGCACTGATGAGGGAGGAGCTAGAGGGATAGACCGTTGACCAGGCTCAGAGGCCAGGACACTCCTCATCACCTCAAAGGCTCCTCTCCCGGAGACCTGAACACACCCGCTCAAGAAACAGGAATGGTCGGCTCCAAGGAGAGAGAAGGCTCTGAGGCCGATGTCGACAAGGGTCCGATGCCACTAGCCCCTCGGAGCCGACAGTGGAAACCAGACGACCGGATCCCTCCAAGGAAGGTCTCAAGGAGGAGATCGGAGCCGAAGATGACGGCGGGCCCATCGAGCCGGATGTATCGGCTCCGCATCGAAACAGTCGCTGTCCCAAGCTCCGGCTCCGAGCTCTGGTGTGGAGTCGGAGGAGGAATCTCAAGAATCGGGAAGTCTGTTGAGACGGGCTATGGAGCATTTGGGCCAGTGCCTGAGATTTCAACAGCCTGCTTACCACCCTCTCCAAATCGTGGTCAGACAGCCTGGAAGATCTCGAAGATCGGCTCGATGGCTCCGCCCGACAAAAGAGGAGACCCAGAGTCGAGTGAATACTTAGTATCAAGGACGATCTCTCTCACGGTCGGAGCCATCGGAGCCGAGTCCCCTTGAACCCAGATGGAGCCGAGAACCCACTAGGAGGCTTGGACACTGTAGCCTGAGCCTGCCCCTGGCTTAGGAGGAGAACCTTCAGGTTTAAGTAAACCTCGGAGGATTAATTGTTCCTCCTTTCCTGCAGGACTCTCTGGCTAAGAGCATGACACAACGCACAGGTCCCCAGTGGTGCAAACCCCCCCCAATACACACACAAAGTGTGTGACCGCTGTCAGGGACATTTTCTGACAGCACTGGTCACACTTCAGCCTGATGAGACTTGCTCTCCCTAGACATCCTAAAAGGATAGACACAAACAGTCCCCACAAACACACAACTTAATCCCTACACAGACACACAGGAAGGGAATAACTTGGGGAACTAGGCCTGACTAAAACTTTAAACTGAAAACTATTTTAAAAGTTTAAAAGGAAGGGTACAGGCTAATCTAACACTAAAGGGAAAAAATAAACCCCTAACTAAACTTTTTCTTCTTTAACAAGAAAAAACTTACCTCAGCTGGCAAAGGAGACCTCTTTCGCTAAGCGGCAAATGAGATCTGAGGTAGTTCCGCCTTGCATCATGGGATATAGGGTTGCCTCGAGCTGGTAAAAGGAGTTCTCGAGCTAAAGTAGTGCCGAAGGGAGCCGAGGATCGGCTCCGAACCCATCCAGCAAGAATGAAGGCGAGATTGACAACTTAACATCATGTGATCAGTTTGAGCAAATGGAGGTACTGAGGAGGCATCTCTACAAGATGGGAAATTAGATCTGGAATTCAGCACCTAGGAAGGGTGACAGACAACTACACTTTTTAGGGACAGAATGGGGCAATGAGAATGGTTGTTGCTCTGCAATGAGTTGCCTTCTGAAGAAACTTGATCATCAATGGTGTTGAAGGGTAGGCACACAGGAGACCTAAGGGCCAAGCAAACAGAACAGCACATTGCTGAACTTCGTGTTGGAAAGGAAGGCAAAAATATCACAGCAAAGAGTGCTCCATTGGTACAAAACCTGAACTGCTAATTTCAGGTTTAAAAAGCATGTCCCTGCTCAAACTGGAACCAGAAAGGTGGATTTCCCCAAGATGTGCTTTGTAATCAAATACCTCTGAAAGGACATCATTCTTTGCCAAACCATCAAGGAATTTCAACACAGAGGATAGGAACAAGTTCCTCCTTGCTTGTTCAAATACCAAATCACAAACTTGTTGTCTGTTTGGATGGCTATTACACTCTTGGAGAAGAGGTCTTGAAAGGCCTGTAGCACTAGAACTATTACCTTCACCTAAAACACACATATTAAGATTGACCTTGAACCTCAACCAGGTCCTCTGGACAGACTTCTCTTCAAAATGTTCCCACCCCAGAAGGGAAGCATCTGTCATAACTATGGCTTGAGGATGGGAAAGATCAAAAGGACTTTCTGCCATGACCAGCAGTGAGATACATAACAGATTTTATGTTACCAGAAGCCCATGGGAAGTGTGAGATAAGACCAGTGAACTGTTAAGAGCCCATTGTAGCACTCGTATGCAACCCTGACAGAGGAACAAGACAAACTGACAATGCCATATGCCCAAGAAGCTGGAGAAATGCAGCTGCCAAAGGTTTGGGATCCTGAAGAACACTGGACTCTTGCAGGTGATAAAATCATGATAAAAGCAATGCACTGTATTAGAACAGATCAGGCTCCATCATGCACTACCGCAAATAAACTCTCAGCACAGGCGGAAAAACTTAGACAAATATAAAGGAAAAATACAAAATAAGCAGTTTATTGATGACCCAAAAAAGTTTTATAGAGAACTGAGAAAGAATGAAAATGGAATTGAAAGACCACAAAAAAAAAAATAAATAAATAAATTTTGGAGAAGTATCTGTGAAGATCCTGTGCAGCATAACAAACATGCTAAATGGATAGAAAAAGTAAAAGAAAGAACAAGAAGTTTAAAGGTACAGGATATGAAATGGGATGAAGTAACCACAGGGACTGAAACAAAGTTAAGAAAAGCCTCTAAATGGAAAACCCCAGGCCCAGATGCAGTACCTAACTTCTGATTAAAAGTATTAAACATCTTTGCACGAAGATTTAGCCATGAGTAAGAATTATTTATATACACACCCCAAACTGACACAAACCTGGCTAACAGGAAAAACAGTGCTCCTACTTAAGAGTGAACCTGCAAGCTACCCTAAAAATTATAGACCAATAACTTGCCTAAACTATACAATGGAATTGATGCTGACAGAGTTTATAGTCATTTAGAAGAAAATTAAGGCAACAGAACACAAGTGCAATAAAAGAAAGTCGTACGGAACACATGATCATTTCTTGTTAAATAAAGTCATAGTGGAGAACTGTAAAAAGGGGAAAAATTTAAGTATGGCCTAGATTGACTAGAAAAAAAATCTAATATTATCCCACATTCATGTTTAAAACAGTGCTTAAAAATGTATAAGATACATCCTACACTGATCGATTACATTACAGTGACCAAGAAACAGTGGCAGACCACTTTATAATAAAGCCATGACAAAGGACAAATTATTATTTCACGGATAAAAATCCAAAGGGGGATATTCCTGGGTGACTCTCTGACAACACTGCTATTCTGCCTTGCCCTTAATCCGTTAAACTGTCTATTGAACAGTTTAGGTCATGGCTATAGGCTATAATTTGGCTCCTAGAAAACAACAAAGTGCAAAGACATCTTCTCTGTCGACGATTTGAAACTGTACATCTCATCAGATGAGGAACTGAAAGCACAACTGCAAGTTATCAAAACTTTTTCAGACGATATAAGAATGTCATTTGGTCTTGATAAATATGCAGAAATTAGAAGTTATGTACCTACCATAACGTTCCATGTTAGTTGTCTTCTCTCGCCTTCTTTCTTGCTGGATGGGTTCGAGCCGATCGCTTTAGCTCGAGAACTCCTTTTACCAGCTCGAGGCAACCCTATATCCCATGATGCAAGGCGGAACTACCTCAGATCTCGTTTGGCAGCTAACTAACCCTGCTAAAGACTTATCCTAATATAATTAGGAACCATGGTTCCTAAAAGAAGTCCTCATAACAACTCCAGAGGAAGCAATCTAATAGGAACTCTCCAAGATCTGTCCAGGCCAGGGGAAGGAGGGAGGAAGGCGAGGAAGACAACTAACATGGAACGTTATGGTAGGTACATAACTTCTAAATGTTAAGTTGTCAATCTCTGCTGGATGGGACCCTAGCACCTGTATCCCGGTGGCTCAATGGAACAGACTCTTGAGAACTGTGGAACCAAAACTGGCCCTATCTCTGGAGGCCAAATCCAACTTGTAATGAGACACAAAGGTATGAGGCGTGGCCCAAGTAGCTGCTGCACAAATAGTGTCAATGGGAAGTCTATCCTGAAAGGCTACAGAAGTGGATAGACTCCTGGTCGAATGAGCTTTTGGCTTAGAAGATAGTTGTTTGCCCCTTAGAGAGTACACATAGGAAATGGTGGAAGTCAACCATCTAGATAAGGTCACTTTAGAAACTGGAAGACCTAACCTGTTTTCTGCATAGGAGACAAACAATTGGTCTGATTTTCTAATTTGTTTAGTCCTATGCAAGTAGTACCTGAGCTGACGATGAACATCCAAAAATGCAGCTTCTGTTCAGCTCTGTCAGAATAGTTAGGAAAGAAAACTGGTAGATCAATAGATTGGTTAATATTGGTTTGAGATACAACCTTGGGAAGAAAGGAAGGGTTAGTTCTGGCGAGCTAAACCCTATCCTTATGAAAACCAGATAAGGAGAACGAATACAGAGGGCCTGAATCTCAGAAACTCTTCTTGCAGAAGTAACAGCCAGTAAAAATATAGTCTTCCACGTCAATAACTTTAAAGAACACGTAGCAGACGGTTCGAAGGAGGTAGAATTAGGGATGCCAACATTAAGTTTAGATCCCATTGCGGAGGATGAGGAGGATGTTTCACAGGCGGTTTTAGGAGAAAAACTCCTCTTAAAAAGGCTTTGCATAACCTATGAGACATGATGTTATTGTCATGCAAGCCAACATGATACTTGGAAATAGCAGCCAGTTGTACTTTGACTGTAGATGACGAAGATCCCGAATGAAAACCTCCGCCAGGAAATCCAAAACAGAATGTACAGGAGCGGTAAAGGATCAATATTTCTGGCGTTTGCCCAAAACGTCGCCACTTGCTAGCATAAACAGTTCTAGTGGACGACTTTAAAGAAGACACTAAAATGTCTCTGACTGTGTCAGATATCATTGGTAGCCTGGCTAGGGGAGGAAGTGGAGCAACCAAGCAGTGAGGTTGAGAGAATGAATGGCCCGGTGCTGTTGACCCGACTGGTGGATCAAAAGATCCGAACTGGGTCCAGATGCCAGGGCTGCACCAGAAGGTGATGATGTAGAGACGGAAACCAAATTTGTCGAGGCCAATATGGAGCAATGAGGATCAATTTGGCTCTCAAAACGGTGGCTTTCTGAATGACTTGTGGAATCAATGGAAAGGGAGGAAAAGCATAAAGAAGTCCCCGAGGCCAATCCTGGGTTAGAGAGTCTCTCAAGGGTTGGCCTGGAAGAGGAAATAGTGTGAAGTAATCTGGGCACTTGCTGTTTTGAGGGGTAGCGAAAAGATCGCAACAAGGGGTGCCCCACTTCAGAAAAATCTGATCCACTACAGATTGATTGAGAGACCACTCGTGAGGCATCAGAATAGATCTGCTTAGCCTGTCCGCCAATAGGTTGGACCTGCCGGGATGTGCGTTGCTATCAGAAACCGCTGAGAAGAGATCGCCCATTGCCAAAGTCTGAGAGCTTCTCGACATAAGGGATAGGACCTGGTTCCGCCCTGTTTGTTGATGTACCAGACCACGGACATGTTGTCCGTCTGTACTGCAATAGTCCCTGTGGGAAGAAAGTCGAGGGCTTGCAACGTTAAAAGCACTGCTCTCATCTCCAGGACATTTATGTGCAGGTGGTATTCTATGGGTTGCCACGTCCGTGGATCATCCTGCCCTGATAATGCCCCCACCCGATCAGAGAGGCATCCGTGGTGACTGTGGCAACTGGAGGAGGGGAACAAAGGGTCGGCCCTGATGAAGAAGAGGGAAGATATTCACCATCGAGATGAGCCCTGCAAGACTGTGTCACTAAGATCTCGTGTCTCATGGGCAGATCGTGGTACTCCACTGCGTGAATAACATCCACTGCAGGAGAGCATGGAAGCGGGCCAGTGGAAGAAGAACAATGGCTGCAGCCATTAGGCCTAGAACTTCCAAGAGAAACCTGGCTTTGACCTTGTTGCTTTGTAACAGTAGCTGATCAAATGTCTGGATGTCCAGAATCCTTTGATCTGTTAGCCTGGCTAACATTTATTTAACTCGCCTATAAAGGTGATAGATTGGCAAGGCAGCAGAGAGGATTTTCAAATTCCTACACTCTTGCAAAGCTGTAGGGTGTAGTCTCTGGACCAAGAAGCTGATACTTGGAGGAGGCGGAGAGGAGCCAGTCGTCCAAATAAGGAAACACCTGGAATCCTCGACGCCTCAGGTGAGCTGTGACCACTGCCATGCATTTGGTGAACACTCTGGGGCTGAAGTGAGGCCAAAGGGCAGTGCTCTGAATTGGTAATGACTGGCTCCCAGCCGAAGCGGAGAAACCTTCTGAGGCGTCTGTGAATCTTTATGTGATAGTACGCATCTTGAAGGTCTATAGAGCACATCCAGTTGTCCTTGCCCAGAAAGGGCAGAATGGATTGCAGCGTGACCATCCGAATCTTGCCTTTCTGACAGACTTGTTTAGTCTGCTTAGGTCTAGTATCGGTCTCCAATCTCCCGCCCTTTGTCCTTTGGGGACCAAAAGAATCTTGAGTAGAAGCCGGATCCTACTTGGTCTGCCGGCACTGTTTGGATGGCTCTTTTCCAGGAGATTTGAAACTTCCTGTCTTGCCAAATCCCTTTGACCGGGTGAGATGTCTGGAAGGGATTGTAGAGGACGGGAAACCTTCAAGGGGATTTTGTAACCCTCGGATATGATCGACTGTACCCACTTCTCTTGTGATAGGGATTGCCAGGCTACTGGGTACAGCGAAATTCTTCCCGACTGCCTCCAAGGGTGGACAGTCGGGCAACACCTCAGGGATGCTGAAAGGGCTTCTCAGGAAGAGACTCCCTGTTGCCCTGGTTCTGAGGACCCCCTGCCTCTAGATTATTGTTACCCCTCTGCCTCTGGGGTAAACTGACCACGTGTGTCCGTGTAGCTCCTTGGGCTTTCGGAACCACATCTTCCCCCCCTTCTGACCCTTGGGATATGATCTAGAAGGAGTGGAAAACTGGACTCCAACGGCAGAAAGAGTTTTACCGTCCTGTTCACATCTGGTCAAAGTATCCTTCACCTGAGGTCCGAACAAAGCCGAACCGTCAAAGGGTGTTGGTGAAGGTTAAAGGGGTCCGAAATTACACAGCCGCATCCAGGCTTGGCGCCTAAGAGCAACACCTGTGCTGCTCTGCCCCCTGCTCGTCCATCAGCTGCATAAGATATGAGCCGCATGGAGGAGTTAGATATAGAATTCAGGATAGCAAGCTGAGAGGCAATCTTTTCCTGAGCCCCAGCAGCCGAAGGATCCTGGACTACTTCTCCCAGTTCCTTGAGAATATCTTGTTGAAGCCTGGTGAAGTGACAAAGGTAATTCAGCGATAGCAAAGGTCGCTGAAGAAAACATCCGCTTTCCATACCTGTCCATGGTCCTAGAATCCTTATTAGGAGGATGGACAGGTACTGAAGGATCCGCCAGTTCCTTCTTAGTGGCCGCCACCACCATAGCATCCACAGAGACACCTTTGGACAGGAACTGTTTGTCCGAAGGGGCCGTGATGAACTTGGATGGTCTCCTGGGGACAGGTTCCACAGAATCTGGAGCCACTACCTGCATGAGTGGGTCGGAGACACCCAGGAGGTGGAGGGTCGGGATCCAAAGCCTCCAGGTATACCGACTCATCCTCGGAGGGGTCAATGGAGGCCACCCCCTCTGTTTGAGGAGCTCAAGGATGTCTGAAAATGAGACATCCTCAGAGGGGAACCCTCCGACTCATCTAAGTCGGTATCAGATGTAGTAGACTCAGGGGAGTCTGTGTGTTTCCTCTCCGGGGGTTCCCCTGCAGGGTCAGGAGAAACCTCGGAAGAGGAGGAAATTCCCAGTGGGGAAACCTGGGGCGATGGATCCCTGGGCCTGAGAGCAAGAGGCTGGCAAGAGGCATCTGCAGGCACTGATGAGGGAGGAGCTAGAGGGATAGACCGTTGACCAGGCTCAGAGGCCAGGACACCTCATCACCTCAAAGGCTCCTCTCGGAGACCTGAACACACCAAGAAACAGGAATGGTCGGCTCCAAGGAGAGAAGGCTCGAGGTCGATGTCGGCGCCGCCCGAGAAGGAGAGCGGGTCGGACAAGGGTCCGATGCCACTAGCCCCTCGAGCCGACAGTGGAAACCCGACCGGATCCCTCCAAGGAAGGTCTCAAGGAGGAGATCGAAACAGTCGCTGTCCCAAGAACTCTGGTGTGGAGTCGGAGGAGGAATCTCAAGAATCGGGCTATAGCCAAGTCTGTTGAGACGGGCTATGGAGCATTTGGGCCAGTGCCTGAGATTTCAACAGCCTGCTTACCACCCTCTCCAAATCGTGGTCAGACAGCCTGGAAGATCTCAAGAGATGGAGCCGAGGATCTCGCCCCCACTACTCTAGCAGAAGATATCAGCGCCGGAGCCACCGGAGGAGGCTTGGACACTGGAGCCTGCGCCTTCGGTGGCTAAAGAGGTTCCCCTGCTCCTGGCTTAGGAGGAGAACCTTCAGGTTTTAATAAACCTCGGAGGATTAATTTGTTCCTCCTTACCTGCATGTCTCTCTGGCTAAAGGCATGACACAGGCAATACACACAAGAAGTGTGACCGCCTGTCAGGGACATTTTCTGACAGCACTGGTCACACTTTGAAGCCTGAGACCTTGCCTTCCCTAGACATCCTAAAAGGATAGACACAAACAGTCCCCACAAACACACAACTTAATCCCTACACAGACACACAGGAAGGGAATAACTTGGGGAACTAGGCCTGACTAAACTTTAACTGAAAAAACTATTTTTAAAAGTTCAAAAGGAAGGGAATAGGGTGAGCTGTACTAAGTACAGGCTAACCTAACACTAAAGGGAAAAAATAAACCCCTAACTAAACTTTTTCTTCTTTAACAAGAAAAAACTTACCTCAGCTGGCAAAGGAGACCTCTTTCGCTAAGCGGCAAACGAGATCTGAGGTAGTTCCGCCTTGCATCATGGGATATAGGGTTGCCTCGAGCTGGTAAAAGGAGTTCTCGAGCTAAAGCAAGTCGGAGCCGAGGATCGGCTCTGAACCCATCCAGCAAGAATGAAGGCGAGATTGACAACTTAACATCAATCTTTAAAGCAGGAAAACTACAGCACCAAGAAAACATCAGTTTGCAACAAGAATGCTGCAAAAGAACTTGAGCAAGAGGGAATATATAAATATTTGGGAATTGATGAAGGATCAACAATAAAACATGAACAAATGTGAATAAAACTTAGTAAGGAGTACTTCAGAAGACAAAGTAATCCTGAAAACAGTTTTGACATCTAGGAACTAAATCAAAACTATAAACCAATTTGCTTTTCCTGTCCTGACTTACAGTTTTGGAGTGACTGACTGTCCCTAAAATGTGCTGGACAGATTAGACAGGAAAACAAGAAGGATGCTTCATGCTCATCAATGACTTACAAAAATCAGTGCATACCAAGATTATATATTCCCCGTTCTGAAGAAGGGATGGCCCTCCTTGAAATTGATTACATGTATAGATCTGCAGTCGTGGGACTCCAAATATATCTGCTTACCTCACAAGACCCAAACGTAGTGAAAGTTTTGAAACATGAGGAGAATAAATCCAAGATGACTTCCCTGCTTAGGCTAGCAGAAGCATATTGGTGTCAAGCAGGAATGGAAATCAAACCACAAGTGGATAAAAATCAGGCAGCAACTAAATGTGTCAAAAAACAGAAAAAGAATACAGGTGAAGGACCAGATGAGAATGTGGAAAATGCATAAATATAGTTGCAAGTATTGAAAACTTCTGGAAGAACCTCATGTTGATTAGGAACAAATGCAGTAATGGTTAAGGAGAGGTGAATTACTTAAACCAAGAGATGAAAAGTTAATATTGGCGGCCCCAGACAGTGGCCTATGTACACGTTGGTTTGCAAGTCCATTGACCATGTGGGAGAAACAGACAAATGTAGGTTTTGTAAAACAGAACTGGAAACAGTTGCAACCTCGTTGCTGGTTGTGACATACTAATGGCAGAAGGATTGTATATTGAAAGGCATAATAATGTGGCAAAACTGTTGCACTGATAATTGTGCAAACATTATGGTACTGAAGTGGCTGAAAAACACTGTAAATATGAGCCACAAAGCATCATAGAAAATGATGAAGTCTACATCACATGGGTTCACCCATTACCAACAGTTACAAAGATAGACGCTAGATGACCAGATACAGTGGTCCAGGAAAAGAAGACAAAAGTAGCATTGATCATTGAAAATCGCCACACCCAGTGACTACAGTGTCCTGTGTACAGAGACACAAAGTCATAAAATATCAGGATTTGCAAGCAGAAACATGAGCAATGTGGAAGAAAGATACACAAATAGTTCCAATAGTAGTAGAAGCAACGGGGTCTTATTAAAAAAGAGTCTACAATCCTATTTAAATATGCTACCAATACATGTAATGCCATACGAAATGCAGAAAGAGTCATTACTAGGCACACTGCGGATGCTGCGAAGAGCACATCTGACATCAAAAAGTGAAACAATACTAAGTTCATTAACTTTAATCGGACTTTGACTTAGGAATGGGGTCCATTCCCATCATGACATTAGAAACCCAAAAGATTTGGAGAAATTAAAAAGGGAGAAACCTTGAAAGAGGAACAAGACAAATTGACAATTCCATATGCCAAAGAAGATGCTGCCAAAGGTTTGGGATCCTGAAGAACACTGCGCTCTTTCATGTGAAGGGAAGTTAGTCTGGATGATGAAAGCTTGGCTATCTGAGTGACATATCCAAATGGCAGCCTATAAATTCCAACATTTGCTTTAGTTCCAGGCTGAACTTTTCATAATTCATGGTAATGCCCAAGGACAGACAGCTGGAACAAGGAGATTTGAGCCTTGATGAGAGATGCTCTCATAGAAGTGCTGAAGAGCCTTGATGAGAGATGCTCTCATAGAAGTGCTGAAGAGCCAATCATCCAGATACGGAAAAATCTGAAATACATGCACTCCGAGTCAATCTACAACTACTGCTATATATTTGGTCAACACGTGGGGAGATGAGGTGAGACCTTAAAGGTACAGCCTAAAACTGATAATGATTAGACCCCAGCTGAAAGTGCAGAAATTGCCTGGCATGCCTTGCTATCTTTATGTGATGACAGATATCCCTGAGATCTACTAAACATATCCAGTCATCCTTCCTCAGGACGGACAAATAAACCAGGTAAAAGCCAGCAAAGGTACAAAAATTAACTATAAACTCCAAACAAGTACCCTTGATAGGAAAATACAGCAGTCAATCGTTCTTTGATGCAAACATCCAAGTTTAATTCACACAAGCAGATTCCAAGGTTTAAAATCAAAGCACATAACCGCACATAAAAGCCCTTCACTAACTCAGCATTTTAACAGACTTCATCAGATGCAGACACATACCAAACTATACATATTTATATCAATTATTTAAAGTATCCAATCAGTAACCCTAAATAAATAAATGTAATTAAAAAAATGAAAAATCATGCCTTGTCATTTGTAAAATAAAATGTTAAAAACACACTTAAAAATCTTCAACACTTTCATTCCAAATGTTAATAAAGCTGCACATCAATAAAAAAAAATAATAAATACAACTAAATATTCAACATCACACAATACAATTTTCAAATGAAATAAAATTTACAAGCTTGCATTTAAAATGTTATGTGAACTTTTCAGTATTTCTTTGTCAAAGGCTCCCTCTAGTGACCTTTAGTGGGAATGCACATAAACAGAAAACTTCCTTTTGCTATCACAATTTAGCTGATCTCATTTTAAGTAGTGGGGCAATAGAAACATTAATTTAAACCAGGGGTCGTCCCAGCATCTAAAGTGATTTGCCACCACAATTCCTTGTATTCAATTTTTTCTTCCCACAATCTGCCCCTTGCTTCCTTTTCTATTTGCTCCACCACAAAAAATAAGAAATTCGTTCTATCACATACCTTTTCTAAAATAGTCTAAGTTAAGCGGATTTTTATATAAAAGTTTGAGGGGCTCCCTAGACATTCCTTCCAGGTCAGTAAAATTAACAAACCTTTCCCATTCAGTTTTTACAACCTTTCTAGCTAAACCGCAGAAAGCATTAAATTCCAATACTAATGCTTTTCCAAAGTTTTGTTCAGAGGTAGCCATATCAACTTCATTAGTATTCTCTCCTAGTAAATTTTTCTTTTATGCCCTCATTTATTTCTGCCTTCACCCCTCTTATCAACTCAATGGGATATACCCTATTCAAAAAAAATTGTTCTCATAATCCATTTCTGAGGTCATTCTGCTTCCTCGTAAGTACTGGCCTTTCACTATATTCTTTTTATAATGGGGCGGGTGGGCACTATTATAGTGTAGAAAAGAACTGGCGGGTGGGTACTATTACAGTGTAGAAAAGAACTGCAGAATGTAGGCTTTCTATAGAGTCTTGACTCAAATCTGCCCTGGCTCTTATATACTTCTACGTCAAGGTATTCAAGTTTCTCCGTGGAGCATTTGTGGGTAAACCTTAAACAATTAGGGTTTACAACAACAACAACAACAACAACAACAACAACAACATCATGCAATAAATACATGAATTCCTCCAACTCTGTGCATAGTCTCAATCCATAAAATCACTATATCATCTAAAAATCTCCTATAAAACATGCAGCACACCACATATTGAGATCCCAAAACATATTTCTCTTCCCATTTGGCTGAAACAAGGCTGGCATAGGTGGGAGCGCGTGCTGCTCCCATCGCAACGCCCTGGATCTGCTGGTAAAATTCCCCTTTAAAAAAGATGAAATTGTACTTCAATATTAATTCCATCAATCCAGTACATACCAATTTCTCCTTTTGATTTCATTCAGTGTCTTCAAATATTATTTCTTCAAGCATACTCATACCTTCAGTGTATAGTATGCTGGAGAATAAGTCAATCACATCCACTGTGACAAAGGTTAAATCTTCCCTATATAATTCATGCTTAAATTCCCTTAGAAGATCCCAGGAATCTTTCAATATTGCCTCTCTTTTCAACCATATTTTTTTCACTTTGCTATCCACATATTTTGCTAAGGGAAGTGTTTTGGATCCCTCAGCTGAAACTATCAATCTTAAGGGAGGGTCTCCTCTCATCCTTGTGAGTTTTCGGTATACTAAATATAGATGGTATTCTAGACTTGTCAACTTTTAAAAATGCAAAAGTTTTGGGATCAATTAAGTCTTCCAATAACATGTCTTCCAAAACTGCATCAATTTTTCTATAGGAAATATTAATTTCATTTACAGATACACTGGAGTATTTATTGGTATCTCTTAAAATTTCATTCATTTTGCCTTCATAAATGATCAGCACAATCCCACCCCCTTTGTCACGTCTCATCACTCGGATTTCAAGATTCTCTTGCAACTCAGCTAAGACCTCCTTCTCCTTATTAGTTAAATTAGACTTGTATCTAACATAGCAGAATTCTCTCCGTACTTCCTTCTCAACTATTTTTTTCAAAGTTCTTTAGTTAAGGATATATGGGGTGGGTTGTAAGTGCTTTTACACCTCAATTTACTATCAGTTTCATTGCTTTTTGATGGAAACATCAAACCAAGGTTGACTTTCCTAGTAAATATTCTTAAATCCATTATAGTTTTTGTATGGTCACCTTTCTTTTGAGGTATAAATTTTAAGCCTTTAGATAAGAGACTTAAATGGTCTTTAACAAGTTTAACACTACTAAAATTAATTACACTAAACCCTTCACATGTATATTTTTCTCATTTCTTCAACAACACATATTTGCCCGGAAAAATGGGAATGGGGTATACTCTCTCTGTTCAGCCCCCCCCCCCCCCAGTAAAAATGTTGTTGCTGATAATCTTTATAATTTCTTATTCTTTCAGATCTACGCAATTCTGGGTAGTCAGAAAAGTCATCAAGGTCCCCCACAATCTCACTCACACATGCATTTTCTATACCATTACTCCCTGTGTTAATATTACATTCTGGCGGGATAACAGCATGTACACTTTCATTCTGCCTAAAACTTTTAGGCTTTGGATAACTAATATTATTTCTGTATTCATTAGTGTCATGTTCTAATTTCCTTAATTTCCTCTGTATCAATTCTTCACATTTATCATCAATTTCCAGCCTAACTGCAGAAAGCATTAAATTCCAATACTAATGCTTTACTCTACTGTCGGTATAGTAAAGTCATTTTTTTATACAATCATTCAGTTCCTCTATCTCTTTCTGAATTCCTTCCTTTATTCTATCATTTTCTTTAATAATTGCTTTTAATATTTCGAGTCCACATCCATTCAAAATATCCATTTCTTTATGAAAACTACTCCCCACTTGGCCATCGTTTGGATACTTCCAAACACGCAGTCCCTTAAGGACAATTCCCCCAACAACACATTTCTTTAAATAGGAATTTTAAACATCCAAAGTCCTATATTTTAACATTAAATTTAGACATTTTGTTAAGCTTAACATTGTATGAATCAGTAACAGTGGGTTTAATACCCACATTATCTCTGAATTTCACAGCAAAGTTAACTTTTAACCAGTCTTTTAAATCATTTCCATAAGAAGTACTTGCCACAGCTGCTATCTCAGATCGAATCCGTTGTCCAGGCATAATATACACTGTTTCTGGTTGAGTTCCACTTTGTTCAAACGTACAACCCCATAGAGCCCTGGGCATTTGTTGAAAGGTATTAATTCCATCGGTTTCCTCACCTCCACTGGTCTGAGCCATTTGTCTGCCTGAAAACACGCCACCACCATTAATTCCACTAGTTTTAGAGCTACGAGAAAGCTCTAACTTCTTGGTTACACCCATTCTGTTCCCTCAGGCAAAAGGCGAGCATGGACTGGCTCAGGGGAGTGAGTAGATCCATCAATTTCGACAACTGGTCAATCAGCTTCGACAACTGGTCAATCAGCTTTCGCATTTGGCCAAGACCCTCCTGCCCTGAATTCTCTTCAGTCAGGCTGCTGTTTTCCATTTCTAAAGCCTCAGCAAAGACAAACAAACCAGGTAAAAGCCAGCAAAGGTATAAAAACTAACTACAAACTCCAAACAAGTACCCTTGACAGGAAAATACAGCAGTCAATTGTTCTTTGATGCAAAAATCTCCAAGTTTAATTCACACAAGTAGCTTCCAAGGTTTAAAATCAAAGCACATAAAGGCACATAAACGCACTTCACCAACTCAGCATTTTCATCTAGTTAAAACAGATCATCAGATGCAGACTCATACCAAACTGCACATATTTATATTTAAATCCAAACTACACATATTTATATTTAAATTATCCAATCAGCAACCCTAAATAAATAAATTTAATTAAAAAAGCTTAAAACTCATGCCTTGTCATTTGTAAAATAAATTAAAAACACACTTAAAAAACTTGAACATTTTCATTCCAAATGTTAATAAAGCTGCACATCAATAAAAAATGAATAACTAAAACTAAATATTCAACATCACACAATACAATTTTAAAAGACATAAAATTTAAAAGCTTGCATTTAAAATGTTACATGAACCTTTTTTATATTGCTTTGTCAAAGTCTCCCTCTAGTGACCTTTAGTGGGAATGCACATAAATAGGAAACTTCCTTTTGCTTTTCACAATTAGCTGATCTGATTTTAAGTAGTGGAGCAATGGAAACATTAAATTGCAGGTTTAGATCCCGTGGTTATAGTATGGGACATGTGGTGAAGGCCAGTAATTATGTCAATGCACTTGGATAGACAGGAATTACTGAATTATAAGGATCACACAGTTACTGCACTACAACCCATCAGGTTTGTAACTACCTATGCCAGAAACTCGGATACTCCGATCCAAAGTGTGCATAGACACTGGAATATCCTACAATGTGATTATGAGGTGGCTAGTATTATACCAGACAGATGTTTATTTTCTTTTCGCAAAGGTAAAAATCTAAGTTCCTGCTTCGGTCATTATAAACGTATTAATGTGAATAATCATTCAAAATTTTTACAGACCACACTGACTGGTGAACCACTTGCGGGTTGTTTTCCTTGTGGCCATTGCACTAATTGTGATCATGTATGTAAATCAAAACAATTTACTAGCAGAAATTGTGCTCCGGTTTATGATTTGAACTTTTTTGCCAATTGCAGTAGTGATTGGCTTGTACATTTGGCCACATGTAATGGTAGTTCATTCTACATTGGACAAACTTCCCGTCCACTCAGACTAAGAATATCAGAACACATTAGCAATATCAAGAACAAAAAGGTTAATAATGCACTTTACAAACACCAATTGGTACATAAAACTGCCAAATTTTCTTTTATGGTCATTGATATTATAAAAGGGAATCGATCCAATAAGACAGGTTGGCATTCCATTCTAAATGCTAAAGAAAAGAAGTGGATTGTTAAACTAGGGGGATTATTCCCACCTGGTCTCAATGAACAATTTTAGGAAGAACCAATGAGCTCTGAGATGGGTATATTTAAACAACAATGATTGATTTACTTGTTTCACACTGAGGAAGGCTGTGATATTGTCCAGCCGAAACCGGTCTGTTCATTTGTTGTTTAATTTATTAATAAAAGTTTTTCAGGTCACAGTATGCTGGCTCTATTCTTTGGTTTGCTTGCAATGGAAACATTATCATTTAAACCAGGGGGCGTCCCAGCATCTAAAGTGGTTTGCCACCATAATTCCTTGTATTCAATTTTGTTTTCCCACAGTCAGCCCCTTACTTCTTTTCATTTGCTCCACCACAAAAAATAAGAAATTCGCTCTATGACATACCTTGGGGTGTGCTTGTATAGAGCATTTGTTTCCTTTTTGTTTTGTATATCAAATTTATGCTCATAGATCCTTCTCCTTAACTTATGCTCAGTTTTTCCTGTATAGAAGGATCTACATTCCACACGCATAGCCAAGTACACTATTCCAGATGAAGTAGTCTTTGCCGTCAATCTGTCCCTACTTTCTATAAATACCTGATCGGTATTTGATGCATTTCCACAGTGAGAGCAGCAGCCACATTTATAGGTCCCTCCATCTCCTAGTCCCTTCCTTCCTTTTCCAGTCATTTTCTAAATTAGTCTTTAAGTTGAGCGAATTTTTATATATATTCCTATCTAATTATTAGAACAATTTCTTTGAATAGCGGGTATCCCCAATGACTTGATAAGAGGGGCGACGGCAGAAATAAATGAGGGCAGAAAAGGAAAATCTAAGCCCATACTAGGAGAGAATACTAATGAAGTTGATACGGCTACCTCTGAACAAAACTTTGGAAAAGCATTAGTATTGGAATTTAATGCCTTCTGCGGTTTAGCTAGAAAAGTTGTAAAAACTGAATGGGAAAGGTTTGTTAATTTTACTGACCTGGAAGGAGTGTCTAGGGAACCCCTCAAAATTATATATAAAAATTTGCTTAACTTATTAATCCCTCCCAACCCATACTCCCTAGCACTTCACCTCCTCACCATGTCTCCACAAGCATGGACACTGCTGAACCAATCCATGTGCGGACGCACAGTCCACAGCCACCATCCCTGCTCCATCCTCATCAATTTTGTACCCCAAAAACAATAAAAACTGCCCCAGAATGCTCCACAACACTGAAACATCCACTATCCCTCGGCTCCACCAGGTACAAAATCTGCAAATATAGCCAACATTTGCTAACCATTATACAGCACATATCCTAGAATCCCCAGTCCTCCACCATCACTACCAATGGTTTCAAACACAATACAAACAAAACGAAAACAAAACCCCCCAGACAGGAATAGTACAGTTGTGTACTACACTTACATAAATGTAGATGTTAGAGTGTATTCACTGTTGCAGTCATTACATATGGGTAATCTGCTGGCAGGTTGCCCTCAGTCGGCCTGATTAACAAAGTCTTGGGTCTTGCGTCGGTTGCTGCCTCTTCTTCCATGACATCTGCGTCGGTTGCTGTCCCTTCTTCCACGACGTCTGGTCATCAGGGGTATAAAACATGCAACCAATGCCATTACATCAGTTTTTCTTGCCCCAGATGTCAGGTGCCCCCCTAATGGGGAGCAAATAAACATAAAAACAAAGGTATACCTCCAACAAAAAGCAAATACACCAAAAAAGGCTTTTAAGCATAGTAAAGGAAAGTAGAGGTATAGCCAGAAGAAATTAGGGGGCTGGAGGGAAGGTAACCAGGACTGCAACAGTGAATACACTCGAACATCTACATTTATGGTAAGTGTACACAACTGTACTATGTTCTTCGGGTTTCACGGTTCACTGTTGCAGTCATTAAATTTGGGTAGATTCCCAAAGCTATGGTTGGGAGGAGGAGTTTATATAGCATTAGGGCCAGCTATAAGGCCCTGCAAGACAGCAGTGGCAAAGCCATTTCTGGATTTAGAGAAAATTGGCAAATGATAATGCTTGGTGAAAGTATGTACAGAACTCCAGGTAGCAGCTTCTAGGATGCCCCTGGTAGGAACACCTTGAGAAAGGCTGCAGAAGTAGATCCAGCCCTGGTGGAGTGAGATCTGATCCTCTGGGGGATAGGTTTTCCATGGGGTTTATAGCAGAAATTAATGCAATGGCTTATCCATTTAGAAATGGTTTGTTTTGAAATAGCATTCCCCTCTGCCCCAGCAGCAAATGCTACCAGCAGTTGTTCAGATCTTCTTCGAGGTTTAGTCCTGTCCAAGTAGAATCTGAGTTGTCTGTGCACATCCAAGGAATGCAGAATCCGTTCCCCTTTGTTCTGCGGATTGGGAAAGAATGTTGGCAAATGAATGGACTGATTAAGAGCCACACTGGATACCGCCCTGGGCATGAAGGATGGAATGGTCCTGAGTGACACCCTGTCCACATGAAAAATGATGAAAGGCTCCACTGCCATAAGGGCCTGTAATTCAGATATCCTTCTAGCTGAAGTGATTGCTAAAAGGAAGGCTGTTTTCCAAGAAAGAAATTTTAAGTCTGCAGTAGCAGCTGGCTCGAAAGGAGGTAGAGTGAGTTTCTCCAATACAAAGTTAAGGTCCCAGGCAGGGGTTGGAGCTCTCCTGGGTGGTCTCAAGTTTTTTGCCCTTCTGAGGTACTGCTTGAGCAGAGGATGAGAGAAGATGGGAGGTTCTGTGTTATAATGAGCTGAAATGTATGAGGCGTGGATTTTAATGGAGGAAAAAAAAAACAAGCCCTTGTGAAGCATTTCAGTTAAGTATTGCAAAATCTGAGGTAAATTGGGCGCTGCTGTGCTCATCCCTTGAGATTGGTTCCAGGCACAGAATCTTTTCCATTTGTCAGCATAAGATTTTCTCAGAATCTTTTCCATTTGTCAGCATAAGATTTTCTAGCAATAGGTTTCCTTGCCTCTAAGATAACATCCATCACAGGTTTGCGGAGGGATGAAAAGGGTGAATTTAAGTGATAAGCCAGGCTGCAAGGTTCAATGTTGGAAGCTGAGGGTGCAGAAATTGGTTCTCCTGCTGGGACAGCAGGGAAAGGGTCTGAGGCAGGTGCCATGGAGATAACTGCGACACACTGCGCAGGAAGGGGTATCAGTGTTGGAGCGGCCAGTTTGGAGCAATCAAGGTTTTTCCAGCTGAAGGACAGAGCATCCACTTTTCAGGCTTGTTGTTGGGGAATCCTTCTGCAAAACTTGTCCAACTGGTAGTTCTCGGGGGAGGCAAATAGATCTATGTTTGGGCTCCCCCATTCGCTTGTCAACATGTTGAAAATCCTTGGCTCCAGTTTCCACTCGTGTGGGTCCATGAGGTTTCTGACTGGTCCGTCTGCCAGTGTATTTAATTTTCCTGGCAGGAATTGAGCTTGTAGGTGCACTTGATAGCTCAAGGCGGTGTTCCACAATGCCATTGCTAGTCTGCAGGGGGGGTAGGAATACGTGCCCCCCCCCTGCTTGTTTATGTACCACATAACCGTGGTGTTGTCCATCTTTACCATTAGTTGTCCTGGAAGAATGTAGTCCTTGAAGGCTTTCAGATCATTCTGAACATCTTACATTTCTTTTTGATTGATATGTAGGTGCATTTGACTTTGGCTCCATTTGCCCTGAATGCACTTCCCTGCCAGGTGAGCCCCCCAGGCATAGTCTGATGCATCTGTTGTTAGGGTTTGGGCGGCAGGGGGTAGTGTAAATGGTAACCCCTTGTTTTGGTGGTAGGCCTTTGCTCACCAGAGGAACTCTAGGCGTAGACAAGGTATGATAGAAATCATTGTTTCCAGGCTGTGAGAATGTTGACTCCATAGGCTTTTTTTAGATACCACTGTAGTTTCCTCATATGCAGTCTTGCATATGGAATTAGAAGAATGCAGGAGGCCATGAACCCCAAGGCTTGCAGTATTTGTCTTGCAGATATCAAGGTTTTTGTGGCCACTTGTTTGAAATAGGTTACCAAATGAATTTGCTTTTCTGGCATAAGGTAAGTCATCTGGGAAGTTGTATTCAAGCTTGCTCCCAGGAATGTAATTTGTTGACAGGGTACCAGTTGTGTTTTCTTTTCGTTTATGATATACCCCAGACAAGTTAGAACCCTTTTTACAATTGCCAGATTATTTAAAAGTATGCCCTGGCTTTCTGCCTGAATTAGACAATCATCCAAGTATGGGTATATTTGAATACTTCTTTGCCTGCGAAATGCAATAACTGGAGTAAGGCACTTTGTGAATACCCTGGGCGCAGTGCACAAGCCAAAGGGCTTTGAAGCGTAGGTATCTTATGCATGATTCCCTGATTGGAATGTGCAGGTATGCTTCTTTTAAATCTAGTGTTGCCAACCAGGCATCTTTGCCTAGCATAGGAAGTAAATGATGAAGAGTCAGCATCTAGAATTTTGGAATTTCCAGAATGGTGTTTACAGTAGACAGGTCCTGGATTGGACACCATGATTTGTCTTTTCTAGGTACCAGAAAAAGTCTGGAGTAGAAACCTTGTCCCTTTTCCTCTTCTGGTACCAGTTGAATAGCCCCCATGCTTAAGAGGGAAAGTACTTGTTTTTGAGCCTCTGCCCACTGATTTGGGGGCAGGTCTGGCCACTCATTTGTTGTTGGCAATGTGTGGAAATGAAATATGTAACCCTGGGACTCTATAATTAAAAATCACACAAGGAATGCTGAGAACAAATCACTTTATGACGCAAAGCTTTCGGGTATGAACCCTTTCTCAATACTAAATACATACATATACACAAAGCAACTGCTTTTTAGTAGTCATGTGACTGCAGCCAAAGTCACATGACTTATTCAAATGTACAATTTAAAAATTTAAAGAAACACACTGCAAAAGCATTTGTTAAAAAGAAACTAGACATATACATATATATGATCACATTTCAAAACAATATCTAGCACATATATATTCTTAATTACAAAAATATAAAAATATACATATATACCTATATGTTTAATATAAACTCTAAAATTATTAAAACATAGGTGTACACATACATGTACACAACAAATGCACTTATTAACATCAATGTATAAACATGCTCATGACAGGTTAATAAAGGTATCATTTCAACTTGTAATCCAATAAGAATTGGTTTAATGCTTACTGTACTGTTAAGGCCAGGAGGACTATCAGCTCCATCCATTGATATTCTTTAGTTTCAAGAAAATTATTAATATCACCACATCTGAGTGAGGGAATCACCAAATCAATGACCCTAAATCTAAATGTATGCCTGTCCCCACAAGTCTCAATATGCTTATACAAGGCATTCTGACTATACTTCCTCCTGATTTCTGATTTGTGTTCAATAATCCTGTCCTTAAGTCTTAGTCTTGCCAATGTAGTATGCAGGACATACAGAGCATGATGCCATGTACACCACATTGGTAGTAGTACAAGTAGCTCTTACAGAGAATGTATATGTATGGTGTGTGATCGTGCACATAACTATTAGATTCCACATATCTGATCAAGTCTGAGCAACAGGAGCAGTTGTGACATGCATAGGTACCAAAATTAAGTGTAGGGCAGATGGGTCTATCAAAGCACAAATTCAAAGAAGTAAAATCTTTATAGCATAGCATACTTTTGAGGGTTTTCATATTTCTAAAGCTAAAGAATGGCTTATCACCTAACAATTTTGTAAGTTCAGGGATGCCATTAAAATAGGCCAATATTTATAGATAGTTAAGCAACAAGGGAAACCTTACTTGCAAAACCAGTCACATATCTAAATCTTTGCACAGTAGAGTTTACAACTTGATTTATCACAACATCAGGGTTCGTAAGATTATAATTCCTGAAGTATGGGGCATATAGTGAATGCCTATTGCTAGATACCTGGTTCTTCATCTCATTTACAATAGACAATGCATAGCCAATCAACAAAATCCTTAAATGTATCATTTAACTGCTCACAAAAACAATATCATCTGTGTTGAGCCTACTCACTCGAATGAATTGAGACTTAATCACACCTCGAAAAGCATGCATGCTGTCCGCATGCACATATCTACCACAGATGTCTCCTTCTTAAAACAGAAGTGCCCAATGATCCATGCTTGTAAAAAATGTTAACGGCAAGGAAGGAAGCCTCGTTACTAGTAAGGGTCGACTTAAAGTTCAAAAAGGATGGCGTGTTGTTCAAGTGTACAAGATATTCTTCTAAGCTGTCCCTAGATCCATTCCAAATTAAAAAACAATCATCAACAAACCGTTGATAGAACACAACACGTGTGTCAAAAAATTTTTTTCCATCATGCAAATTGTCTAATTCCCACTGATGCAGTACAAGGTTTGCATATGTATTGCAGGGGTGCCCATGAGCAGCGTTAACCTGCAAATACGGTTGTTGATTGAAAATAAAAATAAAAACATTGTGGCTAAGTACTAGGTCCAACAATTGACATATATTTTGAATAGAATCACTTACTAAGGATTTTTCAGTAGTCAAAAACTTCCTAACTTCCTGTTTGTTAGACCCTCCCATGAGACCCATTGTTTCTGGCAATGGGTGGGTAACCGAACCTGTTTCGGTTTACCTTCAGAAACAATTGTTTCCTTTTTTAGATAAATGTAATTATGTTTTGAAAGATACTGGTGATTTTCTCTTCAAACTTTCAAAGTGGTACTACAGTGAACCATGTAATCTGAATGATTTTCTATTTGTTACCTTAGACATTGTATCGTTGTTCACTGTTATCCCTAATCTGTATGGCATAGAGTCCATTAGGAAGTTTTTGACTACTGAAAAATCCTTAGTAAGTGATTCTATTCAAAATATTGTCAATTGTTGGACCTAGTACTTAGCCACAATGTTTTTATTTTCAATCAACAACCGTATTTGCAGGTTAACGGGGTCGCCATGGGCACCCCATATGCAAACCTTGTACTGCATCAGTGGGAATTAGACAATTTGCATGATGGAAAAAAAATTTTTGACACACGTGTTGTGTTCTAGCAACGGTTTGTTGATGATTGTTTTTTAATTTGGAATGGATCTAGGGACAGCTTAGAAGAATATCTTGCTTCCTTCCTTGATGTTAACATTTTACAAGGATGGATCATTGGGCACTTCTGTTTTAAGAAGGAGACATCTGTGGGTAGATATGATACTACACAGAATGCCTTGTATAGGGTCATTGATTTGGTGATTCCTCACTCAGATGTGGTGATATTAATAATTTTCTTGAAACTAAAGAATATCAATGGATGAAATGCGGAGCTGATAGTCCTCCTCCTGGCCTTAACAGTACAGTAAGCATTAAACCAATTCTTATTGCAGTTGAAATGATACCTTTATTAACCAAGCGCATGAGCATGTTTATACATTGATGTTAATAAGTGCATCTGTTGTACATGTATGTGTACACCTATGTTTTAATAATTTTAGAGTTTATATTAAACATATAGGTATATATGTATATTTTTATATTTTGTAATTAAGAATATATATGTGCTAGATATTGTTTTGAAATGTGATCATATATATAACAAATGCTTTTTGCAGTGTGTTTAAATTGTACATTTGAATAAGTCATGTGACTTTGGCTGCAGTCACATGACCACTAGGCCTGTACAAAAGCAGTTGCTTTGTGTATATGTATGTATTTAGTATTGAGAAAGGATTCATACCTCATAAAGTGATTTGTTCTCAGCATTCCTTGTGTGATTTTGGATCTTTTTGCAGTTTGTTTTTCTACTCTATAATTAAAACCCATTTGTCCAGAGTTATGAGTTCCCAGTTCTCAACATGAAGAGCAATCTTCCTCCCAAAGGGGTGGTCAAAAGATAAGTGCTTGGTACTTTTAAAAGAAAGTCACCATAGGGGGTGTCTAGTTATTTCCAGATTTGGAAGTGGAGGCACCTCACTGCTTGGTTCTGAGAGTCCCCTGGGACTGAAACCTGGGGTTTTTGCTGTGTCTGGGTTTGCCTTGAGAAGACCTGGAAGGGACTGGAAAGGACCAATTCTTAGTAGGCCAGTGCCTACTAAATCTAGGAGGTTGCACTTGTAAAGAAAATCTTTAACAGTTTGCATAGCTTTAGCTTTATACGTCCATCTTTTTAAGAACTTCTTCAGCCTTGTTGCCAAACAGGTGGCCCTGATTTAAAGGAGCATCCAACAATTTAGCTTTAACATGATCAGGCAAAGGTTGCTCCTTAAGCCAAGCATGCCTTCTAAGCACAGACCCAGTAAAAGCAGCCCTGCAAGAGGCCTCTAAAGAATCAAAACCACATTGCAAAGTATGTTTTCCAACTTGTTCAGCAGAATGGTCCTGTAAATCTTTATTTTCCACACAGTCAGGAATCAACATAATTTTCTGTTTAAGCCATCCAATAACATGTTGCTGATATTTTAACATATGAAATTGGCAGTTTAAAGCGCTGATTGCCAAGGTTGCAGAAGTATACACCTTTTTACCCCATCTATCCAGCGCCCTTGAGTCTCCATCAGAAGGGGTAGGGTTTTTTGCAGTAGAAGCCTTAATGCCCATGGGCCACTGAGAAATAGTCTCTGGATCTGCAACAGGATTTTTGAAAAGGAACTTGTGGGACTCAGGAACCCTGTAGTATCGGTCAGGTTTACTAGGAGCAGGAGGAAGGGAATCAGGGGCCAAACTGGATTCCGAGAAAATACAAACACAATTCCACGGCTACTGCAACCGGCAACTGAACAGCTGGGCAGCGTCAATGTAAAAGCACAGCCACAGGAACCAAAAAAGAACCAACCAAGAATACACTCCCAAATCACAGTTGTTTAATGAAACGACTTGGCGCTTTCACCTTACAAGGCATCTTCAGAGTCAAAAAACACACATACCCCCACCCCACATTTATATGCAAACTATTAATCAATCAACACAACCAATGAGCCTTTGCAAATAATTAACAACTGTACTCCACTTAAGTAAACTAAAACTTCAGTAAAAAATTCTTAAGAATATACACACAACCTATACAAATTTAAATATAAAACACCACATAAATAGTCATGACAAATGCAATATATATATATATATATATATATATATATATATATATATATATATATATATATATATATATATTATTAACTGATGTAAAATAAATATAATGAATATATAGTTCATCTAAATCATTAAAGAAACTAATAAATACATATATATATAATATTGATGCATAAGATAGAATATATATATTATACAATTTAAAAAGACAATGGTGTTACAAACATAACCATTGAATATCTAAAACTTTGCCACATTTTTTATAAAATTTGTGATTGATGTATCAACAGGGGTTTAATGGAAATGTAGTCGTTCAGCCCAGGAAATTTCATTGCATTCAACCTTAACTGCCATTCCATTTCCTTCAAGGCCACCCTGTTTTTAACATCCCCACCTTTCTCTTCTTTCACACGATCAATAACAAAGAACATAAACTTCTTAAAATTAATACATTTTACACTATGCAGAAATAGCGCGTTGTGCATATCTTTGTTTTTGATAGACCTAAGATGCTCAGGAATCCTGTCTCTTAACATGCGTGTTGTCATCCCCACATAAAATGCATCGCAGGATGAACAACTAGCCACATAAATTAGATTCCTGGAATTACAGTTACAGATACCCGGACAAGGCAAGGTGTACTGGTAACCTGAAATAACAACGTACGGTCCATCAGCAATAAATCTACAACTCCTACACCTTCCACACTTAGCCATCCTAGACCTAGTATACAACTTGTTCCTTTCCAGGATGGCCTTCAAATTAGAACCCCTACTGTAGACAATCACCGGCTCTTTACCCAACAATGCCTTCAAATCACTATTAAAGCTGTAATTCCACACATTTCTCAATGCAGCACAAAACTCACTAGACTTATCACTGTATTTCATGATAAAACAAGGTCCCTTCTTATTTTTGTCACCCAACCTTTCCTTCACTACTACAGCCCCAATTCCAAGTCAACATTACTCCTTAAAATAGGACCATAGATGGTACGCCTTTTCTTTGTTATTTCCTTTTTCACACTTAATAATAACTTGATAGGATAACCACGTTCTAGCAGCATACCAATCAACTTGAAAATTTCCACTCTGAAATTTTCATCATTGCTCACTAGTCTTGAAATGCGTACCATGTGCCCCTTTACCACCCCTTTTCTCTGATGAAAGGGGTGGCAACTGCTAAAATGCAATAGTGATTTGGAATAATTTTCTTTTCTATAAATAGTACTCCTCAACTCACCATCAACTTTCAAAATATTAATATCTAAAAAATTAATACAGTCAGAACTCCAGGTATGAGTAAACCTTAAAAAGTTAGTAGTTTCGTTGAGATAACCCACAAACTCTATTGCAGAGGCTTCATCACCCTTCCATACAATCAAAAGATCATCTAGAAATCTATTATAGAGTACAATGTTGTTCCTAAACCTAGAAGGAAAAACAAATGCCATCTCCCAAGCCAATAATACCAAATTGACATAAACTGGTGCACACTTGGCACCCATGGCAACTCCAGAGCATTGTTTATAAATCTCACCTTCAAATTTAATGAAATTGTTATTTAAAACCAATTCCATTAAGTCCTGAAACAAATTCAATCTTGTTTCATCAATAGTATTACTCATGTTTAAACTAGAAACAAACAGCTCCAAACCATCATAATGTGGAATGACAGAAAAAAGATTAACTACATCAACTGTCAAAAAGCTATATTCATCAAAATTATTACCAACTTCCTTCAGTCTTTCCAAGCAGTGCCTTGAGTCCTTTAAAATATGGGGCACTTCTGTTAAGGCTGACTTAGTCCACTCATCAACAAAGCATAGGGGTTCTGTCTTAGAACCCTGGCCACCTAATAGGTCTAAATTGCAAATTGTTTATGCCTTTGTGCACCTTAGGTATCCCAAAAATGTAGGTAGGACGGATGTTTCACTGTCAAAAAATCAAATTCAATTTCACTAAGCACCCCTTGAAATAGTGCATCCTGAAGAAACAAATCAATTTTCGAATATGCTCTATTTACTTCATTGATAGATGACCTAATATAAGTAGTTTCATCATCCAATAATCTTGCCATAGAAGTTGAATAATCTATCCTGTTCATAAGCACCATCCCACCTCCCTTATCAGGTTTCATGCACCTGATGTTCTTAGAACTTTTTAACTCGTTCAACAATAATCTTTCTTAAAAAGACAAGATGTTATTATAATTGTATGAATTTTGGTGAGGAGAGTGTTGAACTGAGTTCAGTTAATAATGTACTTTCTATCGGTCAGGACATTAATGATATTAATGGTAACGAATTGAATGAGTTTGTGACCAACCTTAGTATTAGCAGTGACATGGAAATAATGCATGATGAATTTTCGCTGGATGTATACCAAGGGTTGAAATGTGTTACTTTAAAACAACAAGGTTTCATTATTTATAATTATACTGAATTAGAAATAGGGAATACACACTTTGAATTATTTGCTAAAGGTTTGAGTTTTGTTCCTAGTTTTAAGTTGGACATTGCTCATTTATTGTCAAATTTGAAATTATTTATTAGGAGGCTTAACCTTCTGAAATACTTTCATGACAATCAGACAAACAATACTGTTGAAGTTAATACTTTAAGACCTTTGCTTAAGAGAAAGAGTACATTCAATCCACCTTCTTGTTTAGAAATTGTTGCTTTTGAAAAACTAATTGAGTTTGAATTTAGGAGAATTTGTTCATCTCCTGTTAAATTTATAGACAACTTGTCTTTTGAAGAAAGATTATTGTTGAACGAGTTAAAAAGTTCTAAGAACATCAGGTGCATGAAACCTGATAAGGGAGGTGGGATGGTGCTTATGAACAGGATAGATTATTCAACTTCTATGGCAAGATTATTGGATGATGAAACTACTTATATTAGGTCATCTATCAATGAAGTAAATAGAGCATATTCGAAAATTGATTTGTTTCTTCAGGATGCACTATTTCAAGGGGTGCTTAGTGAAATTGAATTTGATTTTTTGACAGTGAAACATCCGGTCCTACCGAGCATTTTTGGGATACCTAAGGTGCACAAAGGCATAAACGATTTGCAATTTAGACCTATTGTGCCAGGGTTCTAAGACAGAACCCTGCGGGCTTTTGTTGATGAGTGGACTAAGTCAGCCTTAACAGAAGTGCCCCATATTTTAAAGGACTCATGGCACTGCTTGGAAAGACTAAGGAAGTTGGTAATAATTTTGATGAATACAGCTTTTTGACAGTTGATGTAGTTAATCTTTTTTCTGTCATTCCACATTATGATGGTTTGGAGCTGCTTGTTTCTAGTTTAAACATGAGTAATACTATTGATAAAACAAGATTGAATTTGTTTCAGGACTTAATGGAATTGGTTTTAAATAACAATTTCATTAAATTTGAAGGTGAGATTTATAAACAATGCTCTGGAGTTGCCATGGGTGCCAAGTGAGTTTATGCCAATTTGGTATTATTGGCTTGGGAGATGGCATTTGTTTTCCTTCTAGGTTTAGGAACAACATTGTACTCTATAATAGATTTCTAGATGATCTTTTGATTGTATGGAAGGGTGATGAAGCCTCTGCAATAGATTTTGTGGGTTATCTCAACGAAACTACTAACTTTGGTTTACTCATACCTGGAGTTCTGACTGTATTAACTTTTTAGATATTAATATTTTGAAAGTTGATGGTGAGTTGAGGAGTACTATTTATAGAAAAGAAAATTATTCCAACTCACTATTGCATTTTGATGAAAATTTCAGAGTGGAAATTTTCAAGTTGATTGGTATGCTGCTAGAACGTGGTTATCCTATCAAGTTATTATTAAGTGTGAAAAGGAAATAACAAAGAAACATCTACGGTCCTATTTTAACGAGTAATGTTGGACTTGGAATTGGGGCTGTAGTAGTGAAGGAAAGGTTGGGTGACAAAAATAAGAAGGGACCTTGTTTTATCATGAAATACAGTGATAAGTCTAGTGAGTTTTGTGCTGCATTGAGAAATGTGTGGAATTACAGCTTTAATAGTGATTTGAAGGCATTGTTGGGTAAAGAGCCGGTGATTGTCTACAGTAGGGTTCTAATTTGAAGGCCATCCTGGAAAGGAACAAGTTGTATACTAGGTCTAGGATGGCTAAGTGTGGAAGGTGTAGGAGTTGTAGATTTATTGCTGATGGACCGTACGTTGTTATTTCAGGTTACCAGTACACCTTGCCTTGTCCGGGTATCTGTAACTGTAATTCCAGGAATCTAATTTATGTGGCTAGTTGTTCATCCTGCGATGCATTTTATGTGGGGATGACAACACGCAGGTTAAGAGACAGGATTCCTGAGCATCTTAGGTCTATCAAAAACAAAGATATGCACAATGCGCTATTTCTGCATAGTGTAAAATGTATTAATTTTAAGAAGTTTATGTTCTTTGTTATTGATCGTGTGAAAGAAGAGAAAGGTGGGGATGTTAAAAACAGGGTGGCCTTGAAGGAAATGGAATGGCAGTTAAGGTTGAATGCAATGAAATTTCCTGGGCTGAACGACTACATTTCCATTAAACCCCTGTTGATACATCAAGTTTTAGATATTCAATGGTTATGTTTGTAACACCATTGTCTTTTTAAATTGTATAATATATATATTATATCTTATACATCAATATTATATATATATATGTATTTATTAGTTTCTTTGATGATTTAGATTAACTATATATTCATTATATTTATTTTACATTAGTTAATAATATATATATATATATATATATATATATATATATTGCATTTGTCATGACTATTTATGTGGTGTTTTATATTTAAATTTGTATAGGTTGTGTGTATATTCTTAAGAATTTTTTACTGAAGTTTTAGTTTACTTAAGTGGAGTATAGTTGTTAATTATTTGCAAAGGCTCATTGGTTGTGTTGATTGATTGATTAATAGTTTGCATATAAATGTGGGGTGGGGGTATGTGTGTTTTTTGACTCTGAAGATGCCTTGTAAGGTGAAAGCGCCAAGTCGTTTCATTAAACAACTGTGATTTGGGAGTGTATTCTTGGTTGGTTCTTTTTTGGTTCCTGTGGCTGTGCTTTTACATTGACGCTGCCCAGCTGTTCAGTTGCCGGTTGCAGTAGCCGTGGAATTGTGTTTGTATTTGCTTTTGCTTTAACTCCTTGTGGGTTAGCCCTAGTGACTTTATCTTGGATTCCGAGAAAACAATCAACAATGTCTAGTACAGGAGGTATAGCCAAAGGCCTATACTGAGGTAGAAAGAAACCCTAAGCCTCTTTTCTGAATCAGAAAATTGCTGTCTTTCCCAGTGAAAATGCTCCCTTAAAGTATGTAAAGTTTCCCCAAAAGAAAAATCCTTAGGAGGGGAAGCAGATGGAATGGAATCCTCTGCATCAGAATCCCCATAAGTAGGTATGGACAAATCCAGGTCATCAGAAGAGTCAGAAGAAACAGAATCCTGATCAGAAGATACATAATCAAGCTCAGCTCTGGGCCTCTTGGAGGGGGGGGGGTTGACTACCCCTGATTAGAGTTATTAGATCTTCAGCCATTTTTATCATTTGTTTTTTAGGCATAGGGGCCTGAGCATGTGGCCTGGGCGTCGGCTTTTTAGACATGGATCGAGATTTAGGCCTTAGTAATGAAGGTGTCGTTTTAATATGCAAGTCTGTAGGCCTGAATACACCCTCAGAAGCCGGTGCCTGCACAGCGGCTCCAGACCCATCCAAGGTAGAGACATCCGCGGGTTCCATAGTTGAAGTATCTCGCAGCATACCAGACTCCGAATGGGTCTCAGTAGAGGCCTGTGAATGAGAAGTAGCGGGTATCAGGGGTTGCGAAAGCTCCTCACTGAGTACCGGCGAACTGGCGACTGGCTTAGGAGAAGCGTCATCAGCAGTTTTGGACCTCGGCGGCCTGTCTCTTTCTTTATCTTTGCTAACAGTGAAACACGAAGAACATCCACCTCCACCCTTAACCCTCACCCCTGACCCCTCAAACACACCCTCCCAATCAATACCATCATGGTGTCAGGAAATACTAATACCTCCACTGCTCCACTCACAAAATCCCAGCCCACCCTGCCAAATGACTCTTCCGCATCTAGATCCATCAACAACAGCGACACTTGTCACTTGCTTTTCATATTTTCATAACTAAGAGACCTACATTTTATTGAGGTCTATGATGTGAAACCCCAGCAAGGGGGACAGGACATTTCACTGTCAGTGCTGGTTTATATCACACTATACTGGAAATATTGTTAGTTTGTTGGTTATGAAAATAAGCAATATTTTCTTATGTACTTAAAACTTAAGAAAAAAAAATATGGCTTACAAACTGTTACATGATATCAGGTGAAAACTTATATGTCCTTCCATATCACTGTTGCAGTATTCATTACAATGGGGATTACCTGCCTACTGCAGTTTGATGTCCAGCCTTAGATTGTAATGGGTACGCTGTACGTCACACAGCATAAAGGTGACATTTAGATGTACCATCCTCAGAACTTGTCAGTCTGAACGTCATTATCCCACTCCATAAAGGCAGTAAAAAACAGACACCACTAATTTCCATCATATTGCCATACCTTCCCCACTCTTAAAAGTCCCAGAAAAATGTATTCACTCACAACTGCCTTTATCCAACACAAAACCTCCTCCTAACCCCCACGCAACATGGATTCAGTCCTGGCCACAGTACCATCATTGCACTCCTCTCCTTCCTGGAGTCCATTAACCATGCTCGTGACTCTGGCAAAATCTTATCAAGCCTGTTCTTAGACTTTTCCAAAGCCTTCGATATTGCCTCCCACCCTATACTCCTATCACAACTCTCCTCCCTCAGTCTCTCCCCTTCCACCACAGCTTGGTTCACCAGCTACCTCTCCAAAGGACAACAAGCTGTTAAATGAAAGCATTCCACCTCTGTTCTTGGCCCCTTACTTTTCAATATATTCATCAACAACTTTCACCACTCCATCTCCAGTTCTACACTAATCCAATATGCAGATGATTCAACAATCACCTGCTCAGCTGACACCCCTTCCAACCTTCTACAGATAACCCAGTCAGCTTTCTCAAATACTGAAACCTGGATGCAAAACAACCACCTAGCCCTTAACATCAATAAAACCAAATTAATTGATTTTTCCCCATCTAAACACTCTCCCATTGATAAATACTCCTTCAAGATCATAAGCCAGAACACCGCCACTGAAATTGTCCCTCACACCAAACTGCTCGGCGTCATTACTGATGAACATTTAAAATCAGATATTTCATCCAAACTAACATAAAAAAACCCCACAAAAAATTAGGGCTCCTGCATAGGCATAACTGTTATCTTAACCCCTCCACATACCTTCTCCCCTCCCCAATGTATGGCGCTCCTCTGTTATTGAATCTTCAGCTTGGCCTTCAAACTAAATTAGAAGCCTGCTACAATAAAATCTGCAAATTTGCCACCAGCGCTAGGAACTCCTCTCATCACTGCCTCTTCCTCCACTCACTGCAATGGCTTAAGCTTCCCAACTATCTGAACCTCCTTAAACTCACCACTGCCCATAAGCTCATATTTAACCTGTCCTATCACTCTCTCCACCTCCTTAATCCCCTATATTCCTAATCGCTGACTTAGGTCAGAAAATCAGAACCTGCTCAAAATCTACAAACATTTACAGCCACCTGGACACTCTCTGCTATCCTGCTCCTTAGCTAAACTATGGAACTTCTTCCTCCCTCCCTTAGAAATACTCATAACCATTCTAACTTTAAATCCCTCCTCCATTCCCACCTATCTTCAAAGTGGGAATGCCCTTCCTCCTTCCCCACACAGGACCCTCCTGTATCAAAACCCACCTTCTAACTCTGTGCATCATCTCTGCACTCACATCATTTGCCATCTTACTCCTCCTTAACCTCCAAATTTTGTTAATAGTTTATTTCCAACAATTTCTCATCGTCAAATGCAATTCACCGTTAATGACCCTTAGACTGCTCTGTTGCTAGATATTTACTATTATTGTGAAATGTAAAGTTTCAGTTGTAATTTACTGTTAATGTCTCAGACTGTACAGCTGCTAGATTTTATTATTGTAGAATGTAGACAATTTTTTACTGTAAAATGCTGCATAAAGCTTCTTTACAATGTATACGTATATGTTAACATGTTTGTGATTGTTACTGGAGCTTTTCTCCCCAGGCCTCCACTGAAAACGGGCTCTTTTTAAGCTCAGTGGACTTCCCCGGTCATCAAATTGAAATAAATAAATAAAATAAATAAATACTGGAGGGGAAATCTCCGCCTAGCATACAAGGCATTGTCAAACTCCAACCTGCTGGACCTCCTGCATATCCACAAAACAAACAGCACCAAAATTACCGTTTCTAAAGGCTTAAACCTTGCCTGTGACATAAATAGGACCTGATGGAGACACAGGTATGTATCTCAGAGACTATCCCTTCTCTGGAACAGGCTCCCCATACACGTGAAGCAGAAATTCTCCCTAACCTAATTCAAGTAAAACTTGGACAAGTGGATGGGGAATAGCGAATTCATCCCATTTGGCACCGACGGACACAGGCAGACTGTAAATAGTTCATCTTCCTGGCCCCTGCTTGTAAATGTTTCAACTCCCAGGCCCTTGCTTACACTTACCAAGGGTACCAGAACCTGTCAAAGATTTGAGATGTGTGGTTAGGCTTAAAAAAAGACCCTTGTGGTCGATAGCCTAGTACACACTACATATGATGCTGGCCGTCTTGGGTCTTTTCCCTCTTTGTGCATCACTGAGATTACTGCTTCTTTCCAGAATTGAGAATCTGCCCTCATCTTGAATTTTATTAAGTAACCTTATTCATCAGTTTGCTCTCTCCTTTATTTCCCAAAATTCTGTTGGGATTCTGATACTTCCCGGAGCTTTTCCTTTCACCATCTTCCTTCTACGTAAAAAGGAAGGACAGTCAGTAGAAAAATGCATGAGCCTCATTGGCAAAGGGAGGTAGACTATGCAGAGCTAATAACAATGACAAGTGAAAAAAGGGAAAACGAGGCATGTGTAAATATGAGTAAACATTAGGGGTAAGGGGGAGCAGGAAAACAAAAAATGCATTCATCTACTGACTGTCCTTCCTTTTCACCTATCATAGTATACTCTATGGTCATTTATGCCAACAATTATTTGACCTTTTCTTAATACAGGTAATTGTAAAATTATGAAGAGAATTCAGTAAATTATTTTTTTTAATCATGCTACATTCAAGTCATGACACACATCTTTCTAACTATCCCATGGCTTAACTGTTACTGTTCATAGTCCTTAAGTGTATATCTGAGCTGCAAAGAGCCTTGTTAACACTATTCAGGTCCCCATTCTTCTGGATTCTAGCTACCTTTTTTCTCTCAAAATCTGTCTAGTCTTTACATGTTATTCTCTTTTCTACTTTCTGTTGTAAGGTCTGCGATCTCTTCTGTCTATGGGCTTCTCATCACTTTTCTTCATAGTCTCTGCTGCTTTAGAGATAATGGGAAGTAGACTACTTCTCTGTTAGGATCCTTACTGTCTACCTCATCTGCAGCTACCTGGTTTGGTCTGGTGTTCTCCCACTGGATTGCTGCTCCCATATCTTTGGTTCGCTAGTTTCCTTATAAATTTGAGTGCCTTCTCCAAGTTACTAAATGTCTTCTCTGTCCCTTGTGCATATATTCTTAAGTTCACAGGGTACATCATTCTCCATTTAACACCACGTTCCCTACCGGCCCTCATAAAGTACAGTTTTGTACCTACCATAAATGTAGATGTCCGATAGACATGCAACTGCAGTCATAACATGTGGGTTGTCCTGCCTCAGGCAGCCCTCGGTCGGCCGGATTCCAAAGTCTGGGTCCGACGTCGGCTGATGTCGCATTTCTCTCCGACGTCAGAGCGGCTGGAGTACATAAGCATCAGCCGACGCCATTTTCTTCAGTGTTTCTTGCCCCAGGTGCCAGGTGCCCTCCAAGGAAGGCTGTAATCAAATTGGAAGACAAAAACAGGATTCCAAACAAATAAATGAGCAATAAAACAAATACACAATAACAGATATCCCCAGCTAAGAGTAACAGGGATAGGAGTGGACCCTAGGCATAGAGGGGTAAGGAGGGAGGGAAAATCCGACTGCAGTTGCATGTCTATCAGACATCTACATTTATGGTAGGTACAAAACTGTACTATGTCCTTCAAGAATGCAACTGCAGTCATAACATGTGGGTAGAATACCATAGCTTAGCTGGGGGAGGAGGTATGCACTAGGAAAGAGATAGTGTGGCAATCAAACCCTGCAGGACTGCCGAAGCAAAGCCTGCTCTGGATCTGGAATATAGAGGGAGATTGTAGTGTTTGGAGAATGTATGCACGGAGCTCCATGTAGCAGCTTCTAGAATGTCCTTGGTAGGCACCCCTCTTAAAAATGCTGTAGAGGTGGCTGTAGCTCTGGTGGAATGTGGTCTGACATTGGCTGGAACAGTCTTTCCATGAAAGGAATAACAGAATCTGATGCAATGTTCAATCCATTTAGAAATAGTCTGTTTTGAAATTGCTTTTCCTTGGACTGCAGGGGCGTAAGCTACAAAAAGTTGTTCAGACTTCCTACTGGCCTTGGTTCTGTCCAGGTAGTATCGAAGTTGTATGTGAATGTCCAAGGTATGCAAAAGTCTTTCCCCTTTATTTCCAGGATTGGGGAAGAAAGCAGGCAGATGAATGGCTTGATTTAGAGAAACCCTAGATACCACCTTTGGCATAAAAGTAGGGTTGGTCCTTAATGAAACTCTGTCTCTGTGGAAAATAATAAAGGGTGGTATTGCCATTAGTGCCTGTAGCTCCGAAACCCTTCTTGCGGAGGTAATTGCCAACAGGAAAGCTGTCTTCCATGAGAGAAATTGCAAGTCAACTGAAGCTGCTGGCTCAAAAGGAGGTAGAGTCAGTTTTTCTAAGACAAAATTGAGGTCCCAGGCTGGCACTGGGGCCTTTCTTGGTGGCTTAATGTTCTTGATTCCCCTGAGGAATTGTCTTAGTAAGGGGTGAGAGAAAACAGGAGGATCAGTATTGTATCTAGCTGAAATAGCAGATGCATGTATCTTTATGGAAGAATATGAGAGGCCGTTCTTTAACATATCTGCCAAATATTCCAAGATAAGTGGGATGTTCAGTAATGATGCATCATGTCCCTTGCTGGTATTCCAATTGCTGAATCTTTTCCACTTTGCTAAGTAAACCTTTCTGGTGGATGGTCTTTGAGCCTCTGTTAGTATCCGCTGAACTTCCTTGGAGAGAGATAAGCTGAAGTTATTTATGGGATCTCCCAGGCTGTTAGCTGCAGTGTCTGAAGGTTTGGATGCAGTGTTTCGAAATTGTGTTGAGTCAAAAGTAGAGGCCACTGAGGGAGGGCCCACCTCCTGGTGTGACATATGCTCCGTAGTAGTGGGTACCAGTGTTGTCTTGGCTAATCCGGAGCTATTATGATTCCCTTGGGCTTCTCTGCTTTGATCTTTAATAATACTGAGGTCATCAGTGACAGAGGTGGGAATGCATAGATTGCTAGGGAGTTCCAGTTAAATGAGAGGGCATCTATTTTCCAAGCTTTTGGATGGTATTGTCCTTGTGCAAAATTTTGGTAGAAGATGGTTGAGGTGAGAGGCAAATAGGTCCACTTCTGTCTTGCCCCATGTCGAAGTGAGTTGTCTGAAGGCCTTCGGATGTAACCTCCACTCGTGTGGATCTGTGAAATTCCTGCTTAGGCTGTCCGCCAACACATTGTCTTTTCCTGGAACAAACTGGGATTGTAACTGGATGTTTAGGCTCAGTGATTTCTCCCAAAGCTGCATTGCCAGTCTGCAAAGGGGGTAAGAGTGAGTGCCCCCCTGCTTATTTATGTACCACATCACAGTGGTGTTGTCTGTCCATATCATTAAATGGCCTTGCTGGAGTTGGTGTTGAAAAGCCTCGATGGCATGCATTACTGCCAGCATTTCCTTTTGGTTTATATGCAGATGTGTTTCCTTTGGAGACCATTGTCATTGTATACATCTGCCTTCCATGTGCGCCCCCCCATCCAAGGTCTGAGGCGTCTGTAGTCATGGTCTGTGTTACCTGTGGTTTTTTGAATGACATACCTGTGTTTTCCTTGCTCACCGAGGCCCACCATAGGAATTCCTTTTGTAGGCATGGAATGAGTGGTATGATTGTCTCCAAGTTGTTGCTGTGTTGAGACCAAATGCTTTTTAGGTACCACTGAAGCTTTCTCATGTGTAGTTTTGCTAATGGAACCAGTAGAATGCAGGATGCCATGTAACCCAGGGCCTGTAGGAATCTCCTTGCAGTCATCTGGGTGAGTTTTGCTAAACCTTTGAAGTAATGAGTTAACTTCTCTTGCTTGTCTTCTGTCAGGTAAGCCATCTGAGAGGCTGTGTCTAGTTTGGCTCCTAAGAAGATTATTTGCTGGGATGGCTGCAGTCTTGACTTTTGGAAGTTGACTGTGTATCCCAGAGCTTGAAGTAATCGTATGACATAATCCAGTTTTTTTGTCAACATCAATTTGTCGTCCACTTGTATGAGGCAGTCGTCCAGGTACGGGTAAATTTGTATACCCTGGAGCCTGCAATGAGCAATTACTGAAGCCAGGCATTTTGTAAATACTCTGGGCACAGTAGATAAGCCAAATGGCAATGCTGAGAATTGATAATGCTCTGGCCCTGCAAGAAATCTGAGGTATCTTCTGCAGCTGTGTCTGATAGGGACATGCAGGTATGCCTCCTTGAGGTCCAGAGTAATCAGCCACGACTCCTTGCCCAGCATGGGAAAGAGCTGCTGTAGAGTCAGCATTTTGAACTTTGGTACTATGAGAAAGGTGTTTAATGCAGACAAGTCCAGTACTGGTCTCCATTGAGATTCTTTTCTTGGAACAAGGAACAGTCTTGAGTAAAACCCTGTTCTTGTTCTTGTTGTGGAACTCTTTCTATTGCTTTCATTCGAGTCAGCAGAGTGATTTGCTTGATAGCCTCTGCCCTTTGATTTTGTGGTAGGTTTGGCATGCCTTGTTTTCTTGGTAAGGTATGAAAATGAAACCTGTACCCTCGGTCTATAATGTCCAAAATCCATTTGTCCTTTGTCAGTCTGTGCCAGTTTTCTGCAAACAGAGATAATTTCCGCCAAGGGAGCTTCTAGTTGTTCCCTGGTAGGCGGTAGTAGAGGAAAGTCATTGAGTTTGTGGTTGTTGGGCAGGTGAAACCCCTGCATCACTTCTTTGGTTTCCTGGCTGCCACTGTCGTCCCCTGTAAGGGCCTCTGTATTGGCCTCTTCCTCGGCCACGTCTGTTCTTACCCCTTTGAAACTTTTCTGGATTAGGAAAGGACCAGTTTTGAAGGCCAATTCCTACTGAATCTGGGGGGTTGAACCTGAAGGAAATCTTTCACAGTCTGAACTGATTTTGCTTTTTCTTCGATGGTCTTTAACACATCCTTAGCATTTGCACCAAAAAGCTTGTTCTTTTCCAAAGGTGCATCCAGAAGTTTTGCTTTTACATGATCTAGTAGAGGTTGATCTTTTAACCAAGCATGTCTACGAATCACTGCCCCTGTCATAGCTGCCCTACATGAAGCTTCCAGTGCATCATATCCACAACTGCAGGAAGTGATTGCTTACTTGCTGAGTGTTATGTAGAGCTTCCTGCAAAGTCTTCCTGTCTAAAGGATCAGGAGAAGCTAATGTTTTTTGTAAATCTTCTAAGAGATAATCCTGATATTGTAACATATGAAAAAGGCAATTTAAAGCTCTCATAGATAAGGTAGTGGATGTGTAAACCTTTTTGCCCCATCTCTCTAATGACCTTGCTTCCCTGTTGGAGGGCAAAGGATTTTTTGAGGTGGAGGCTGAAACTCCTTTAGGCCCCTGTGAAATAGTTTCCAAATCAGCAGTATGGGCCCTGAATAAATGGGAATGAGTTTCTGAGACCCTGTAATACCTGTCTGGCTTGGCTGGAGCAGGAGGAAGAGAATCAGGGGTAGCACTAGAGTCAGAATACAAATCATCCAGAACATCAAGTACAGGAGGAATAGCTAAGGGCCTGTGCTGAGGCTTCTTAAGGAAAGTCCTAACACGTTTCCTAGAATCAGAATATTCCTGACCCTGCCACTTGAAATGTTCCCTCATGGTGTGCAGAACTTCCCCAAAAGAAATATCCTCAGGAGGGCAGGCCGAAGGGATGGAATCTTCTGCATCTGAGTCCTCATAGGTCTGGAAGAGCTCTTCCTGGCTATCAGAGTGGACAGAGCCCTCAGAGTCTTCATCTGAAGGAGTAGGGTCAGAGGGTCAGAGGGGTCAACCCGGGGCCTTTTATCAGGAGGAGGCTGTGATGCTCTCTCAGGATGGGCCTGTGAACCTCTAATCATGGAAATTAAATCAGCAGCCATGGACATAATTTGTGTCTCTGGAGTCGGCTGAGGTAAGGATTTAGAAGTAATATGTTTTGTTTTGCTGGCTGCCTTAGCCCTAGTGTAGGCCTTAATAGACATGGCCATAGGAGGCCTGGCAGCTCCACGTGCAGGAGTGACCTTGTCCACAGCAATGGTCTCGGGCATTTCCTCGGTTTCGGTATCCGGAGGAAAGTCTATAACTGGCGTCGGAGTAATGTCTGGAATCGGAGTCGTCGGTAATGCGGTGTCTTCGGTTCGGAGCGGTGGAGCGACCGTCTCAGAGGGAACCGGAGCACTCGCGCTAGGTTTTGGCGTGGAGTCGGTGGTAGACGCGGGCCGAGGATGTCGGTCCCGGTCTTTTCGCTTTTTGGGAGTTTGCGATGTCGGAAGATCCGACGGCATGGTGTAGGCAAATTTATCGCCGAAAAAATCTTCAGCGAACTCTGCCCGGTGCCTGAGAGTGTGCTTGTTGAAGCGAGTACAGGCTACACAGGCCGAGACGTCGTGGTCTGGGCCCAGGCAAGGGACGCAGTAAGAGTGGAAATCCTTATGAGGTATTTGTTTACCACAAAAAAGACAATTGTTAACTTTTTCAGTAATTTCTGACATCGGCTGAGGCAAGAAAAGGTCCCCAACGGGGTACTTAGCTTTTTTGATGACTTCGGTATCATAGAATACAGGAGCTGACCGACCGGCACTTGCGAACTGCTTCTGCTTCGGGTACCGCGCGGCAAGAAAGACTGGAGAAAATGGCGTCGGCTGATGCTTATGTACTCCAGCCGCTCTGACGTCGGAGAGAAATGCGACATCAGCCGACGTCGGACCCAGACTTTGGAATCCGGCCGACCGAGGGCTGCCTGAGGCAGGACAACCCACATGTTATGACTGCAGTTGCATTCTTGAAGGACATCTGGAATAAATGCATTTCTTTTTTGTCTTGTTTTCAATGAAAAATCAAAGTCCACATATATACTGTCTTACCCAGTCTGGAGCCTTTTACCAGGTTTCCACAGTTCTCTTTAGACTTTCCATCTACCAGAAAAGATATTATCTGACAATTACTAGTCAAGCCCATTTCAGTGTGTCGTGCTGCCTTGGGCGCATTGCTGTTCTAGGAGTGCGCTTTATCAGTGTTTTTCTCTCCTCTAACCTGGTCCATTTTCCCAGAAGTTCCTTTACTGCTTTCTCACAGTCTGACCTTGGTTGACTCCATCCTTGCTTTCAGTTCTACACTCTGAGTATCTCTTGCAATACTGTTATGTGCTCACTAAGACTTTTTATTTCACCCAGTTTCTTGCTGTGGCCATTCAAACTGTCCAGTAAGGATTTTTTTTAAGGAGTTGGCACAATGGTCAAGGTATTTATCTAACAGACACAAGGTACAGGGTTTGATTCTCACTTTTGAGGGGAAAATGACTAGGCTTAAAGTGGCAGACAAGAGCAGGTAGCATAGTATTTACTTATGACCCCTTTCAATTCTCTCCACATGGTTTTAAGTGTTAATGGTTCCAGTCTATGTGTCTCTGCTGCAGTAATTTCAATGTTCTTACTCAATTCCCCACCTTTTACCCTATTCTTGTCTTACTGTTCATTCACACTTCCTTCCCCTTTCTTCTTCAATATCTTTTTCACTCTATTTTCTTTTTTTTCCAGCTCAAACCTCAATGAATTAGACAGTTTTCAGCACAATGCCACACTGGTAGTCCTCTTTGCTAATTAAACGTTCTGAATAGTTCACTCAACATGCTCTATGGAATCCAACTCACTCAATTGCCTAGATACCTCTGGTTATACATGGGCCATCTATCTGTACTGCTTGCAGAAAATGTGCCTTGCTATATGCATTGTTGTTCTTCCAGACTCTTTACAAAGAACAAAACAGCCAAGGAAAGCTTTGTTGACATCTTTTGAAGATGTATACAATCTGCCCTTTATTTAAATCACAGTAATAGCTTTCTCAGACAGGAGTTTATCTAGTGGCTCCCTACTGAAATGTCGGTACTCAACATGCAGAGTACAGATGAGATGGGGGAAAAAAAAAACAGAAAAAGAGTGAATCTAAAACATTTATTTTCCTTTAAACAACTTTTTTGCAGGGGGGCAAGACCCCACACCACCCGCACTTATATATGCCAACTCCAAGATTGTCACACTTTGGAAAAAAGGGAATATTTCAAGAAATGGCCATCTCAGACTTAGTATATGTAAGTCTGTTTTTTCAGCCAGTCGTCCAGTTTCGAGACTTGCTTTAGTGGGTCCCAACATTTCAAATGGTTACCATTTACCTGGCTTATTCTCAAGTGGTGGTGCAGCGGTTAGCGTTATCAGCTCACAGCAAGAGGTTCTCCTGATCGATTCTCGGCTGAAGCACCTTCTGTGTGGAGTCTGCATGTCCTCTCTGCGGTCGAGTGATGGTAAAAGACATGCAGGTAGGCGTGAGCATGAATGGGTGTGCCTTCTTTGAAGGTTGGGCGTTGGGCTGGCAACTCGGCACCGTAAAAATCCACTGCCAATCATGAGTGGACTAGAGTTCCTCTGTAACGATCCCTAACCGGGAAAAGCCGAAAGACATTACTATTCTCAAGTGCCCAGGCTTGTACAGTAATTCTTCAGAGGCCCTGTCTGCTTCTGATATGACTAACTGCATTTTAAATTGTTGCACTTTAGCATTATTTATTTATTTATTTGGGGGGGGGGGGTTACATCTGTTAAACTATTGTTGGGTTTTAAACCTGCTATATCTGCAATTCCCAGGCCTACATACACAGGACCTATCAGTTGCATAATTATGTGGTCTTCCTTTTGTGTACTGTAATACACGGTCTACATTACATAGATCACAATTGTTGAATTTACAATGTAAACACACGTATGCTGGCTAATAGCTTTAGCATGATACAATTTGCTTCCCCTTTCACAAAGGCTACAGGTTCTGACTGCTGTAACACTAGGGGATCAACTTTCCACTGCTTTTTACTACTGTACACTCTACTGCTTAGTGAAAAAGTAACACCCACTGTGCTGTGGTGAAATGTGGAACAGGTTCAAAGGAATACTACCTACTTCACTTAGGAGGAATTACGAAAGAAGAAGGCAATTGATTTTGTTACAGACAAAGTCATCAGGGCTGTGAAAGTAAACCTCAGATCCCTTGCGTGTACTAAACTCCACAGGTCACAAAGTCTAAAGAGTATAGCCTTTTTGAGCAATTAGATGTCTTTTCAGCCTTTCTGCCATGTCTGTCTATAACTGAATCTAGTGCAGCACTGAAATTCATGTCTAAAAACAATGATATACCAGGGCTAAATTTCCTTAGGGAATCAAACAAGGCTACAAAAAATGCATATGAATCAACATTTGAGTCATATAACATACTAAAAATCAAAGTGCCTTCAAATTTGCACAGCATTAAACAATGTCCATATTCCCCCTGTATTCCACAGGGGGGGGGGGTGTCAAAGAACCAGTTTAGTGTCTTAGTTACAAAAACAGCAATTCCTCTCTTAGATGTATTTACTAAACATAAAGCAGCCTTCCTCAAAAATTACTTATTTACTATGCTTTTAACTTGCTACCCTAACTATGCATTTTAAATTACTTAAAAACACAGCAATGCAGCTCATATAATTTTACAATTAAAGCGTCTTGTATTAACTGTAATGGCAGTAAAATGTTTCGTAAAACAAACAGTAAAAAACACTGAACAGTCAAATAACTTTAGCCCTAAAGCAACAAGAAAAGACTCCTACAGAAATAAGTAAATAGCAGAATAACTACGCAATGTAATAATTGCTTGTACAGTCATGATGTGCAGAAAGGACTGTCACCATTTCCAACACACAAATTGAATAAGGTATGGAAGTACATGTGCTATGGGGGTCACACTAAACCTTGTAGCTGAAATGATGAAAGTATCCTGTGTGGCAGTCACTTCCTTTGGGTTTTCACATGCTGCCCCTTAGTCTTCTGGTGTTTATGAGCTATTCCAAACTTTTTCTTTTTAAAGACACCTAAAGATAAAGATAAATGATGATAGGCCTTGACACTGACCTCTCTGAGGAATTTTGCTACACAGGGCTTCCTTCTGTTGACACTTATCTTTTAAAGATCCCATTTCTTGCTGTGTTCCAGTTTAGTCAAATTTACTAGAGGTCAAAATGCAGAATAATTGTCCAAAACCTCCCATGGGAGATTTTTCCCGGCCTCGGGTACTGTCACTCATAACAATCAACATTGTTTGGACTGATGAAAGGTAGACTAGAAAACTACCTGAGGATGGAGGCAAATTTTTCATCTTTTTTTTTTTTTTTTTTTTTTAATCAATCAATCGTAATAATTTTTCCATCATCTACTCATTCTTTCAACCAGTTACTACAGGTGTCCCTCAGGACTCTATCATGGGTCCTTTCCTATTTAATATATTTATTAATGACCTCCACACCTCCGCTCACCATGCCAGTTTAGTTCAGTATGCAAATAACTCAACATTAATATGTGTGGCCTCAACAATAAACAAGCTTCAAGACATTACCCAAAAATCCTTCTCCTGTGTAGAAACCTGGCTTGAAGAATCAAGCCTCCTATTCAACCCTAGGAAAACGAAGTTAATGCTATTTACCTCAAAAAATCGCCAAAATCAAAAGCATTTTTTTTACCATAAAGTCATCAAATAATTCTGTCACTGAAACTGTAACTCTCAGTAAACTTCTAGGGGTTATAAATATAGATGACCATCTCAAATATAACAAGTATATACTGAATTAAATCTACACATCAGAAACTAGGCTCCCTTTATTAGGATCAATGGAATCCTTACAGATACTGAAAGGAAAACTCTAGCCACCACCTTCTTTTTACGAACGCTCTTGTACACAAACTCCTATCCTAACAAACTTACACGATACTCAAAGAAACTTGCCTCCTGCTACAATAAAATAGCTAAATTTGCCAATAATCTCCCTCATAGGGCCCAGCATTGTCATAGCTTAATGCAATTAAGCTGGCTTGAACTACACAGTATTCACAACTAATACAGCACACAAACTCATTCATCATCGAGAAAAATGCCCTGCACTACATAACAATTTTTGATCGAATGTCCAGCACGGGACCTCCGCTCTAGTAAAAAGTTCTCATTACTTACAAATAAGTCAAATAATGATGCAGGACATGTGCTCTACTCCCAATATGCTGCAAATCTCTGGAATAGTATCCCCACACAAAATTCTCTGACAAACTCAATAGGTTCAAACCACTGTTTAAACAACATCTTAACCAATCCTAGTCCTACATATGCTCATCACAAGATTGAGACTGCTCACCATACAATACTTTCCTTAAACAGAATACACTCAACCTCTCACTGAAATGGCAAAGCAATTTTTATACTGTTGCCTGTACAATCCACTAAGCTGCATGTGGGCTTTCCCTTTAGTAACTTCCACCTCTGTAAAATCTTAAGACTATATAAATACAGTGTAAAGTATAATGCAATGTAAGCAAATGGAGCTTTTCGCCCCGGGCCTTTGCAGAAAATGTATTATTACCCAGTCGAATTTTCCCAGAAAACAAAGACAAACAAGCAAACAAAATTTTCCCAGTCCAGTGGGAATCCTAGCTTTGTTCTGTGGGGGATTGAATGTCATGCAAGAAGCAGGCATAGCTGCATGCTGAAATCCCTACTGTTTGTCTACAGAACATCTTACATAAAAAGCATAAAGTTGTTTCTGAAGAGTCTGACAGCTACCTGCCTTTTGACATTTAATATGCAATGTGGCTGGAAATCTGAAAGAGGATGTAATTCCATTTAAGACAGCACATCTTCCTCACTGAAATAAAAAAAAAGAAGTTATGTACTCACCATAACATTCCATCTGCGTTGTGCATTTTCATTCTTCCTCAACTTTTGGGTTCAGATCTGAAACTCTGATCCAACTCTGCTGTTACTAAAGCTCATAGTAACAAAATAACTAGAGCTTCTCCCTTACTCATAATGCACTAACCCTAACACACCCCAGATCTTGTTTGCTGACTTACCTAAAGTGGTATCTGCCAATGGGCATACATAAAGACACCTACATATGTATATGTCTTACAGAAGGAACTGTATCTGGAGCTCAATCATAAAGGACAGTGATGTCCTTACAATATCTCGTTCTTCAAAAGGTTTGCTGAAATGAAGGTTGGGGGTTGGTGGGTTGGAAGTTGAGTAAGAATGACACTGGACAAAACAGATGCAATGTTATGGTGAGCACATAACTTGTTTATCTGATGTCGTCAATTTTCATTCTATCCTTCAACTGTTGGGACAGAGTCCCCAGCTACCTAAAATCACAGGTAGACTCTAAGGATATTCCTGAGCACAGCTAAGCCAAAAGCTGCTTTACCTCTCGAGACTAGATCCAGTTCATAATGAGTGATAAAGGTATGAGGATTTGCCCAGGTTGCAGCTGCACAAATGTCATCCATGGAAGCAATGGACAGAAACACTGAAGAAGTTGCCAAGGACCTAGTAGATTGGGCTCATATAGGTTTAGTTAAGGTTAGACCCAACTTGTTATAGATAAAAGAAATACAAATCAGTCAGCCATCTGGCTAGAGTTACTTTTGCAAATGGCTTACCCAATTTCAAATCTGCAAAGGAAACAATTGGTCTGTCTTCCCGATTTCTTTTATCCTAAGTAAGTAAAAACATAATGGTCTATGAACACCCAATAAATGCAACATCAATTTAGGAAAGAATACTGGCAAATTAATGGACTGATCGATACTGGTTTCTGACACCAACTTGGAAAGGAAAGATGCACTGGTACGTAATGTAACTCTAGCCTTATGAAAATTCAAGTAGGGAGGTTTCTATGACAAAGCTTAAAGTTCTGAAATTCTTCTGACCGAGGTAAGGGCCACTAGAAAGACAGTTTTCCAAGTCAGGAACATAAGGTCACATTTAGCTGCTGATTCAAAGGGGGGCTATATTAAAGGTCTGCAGTTCCAAGTTCTAATCCCATGGTGGAGTAGGATCTTTATATGGGGGTCCCAATAAGAGTGTGCCTCTCAAGAACGCCCTACAAAGTTTAGACGAGGCCAAAGAAGAATTTTCAAATCCATATGAAAATTAAGACACTGCTGCTAACCGAACCTTAATAGTACAGGAGCTCGCCCTTCATTAAAGATCAAAGCTAAAAATTCAAGTATGTTTACTGGAGCTGAAGAGAGATAGATATGTTTTTGTTGAGCCCTGCAAATAAACCTTTTCCATTTACTGGTATAAAGGTTTCTTGTTGAAGGTTTATGAGAAGATAAAAGTACATGACGGACAAGGGAAGAGAGCACTGGTTGTCTGGCTATTAACGGAATTGGAGAAACCAGGCTGTTAGCTTGAGGTTTGATATAGCCAGATGAATCAAATGGGTCGGATGCTCCAGGAGACCTGGAATCAGATCCAGAATCCAAGGATGGCAAAGAGGATGAGGCCACAGGAAGGGGAACCAAATCTGACAAGGCCAGTAAGGTGCAATGAGGAAGACTCTGTTCTTCAATCTGGTGGCTTTCTGCAGGAATTTCAGAATTAGAGGAATTGGTGAATAAGCATAAAGTAGAGTGGGGTGCCAAACATGAACTACAGCATCCCTCGATGATCCCCCTGAGGGGGGATTAGGGCAAAGTAACTGCTGCATTTGTTGCTTAGGAGAGAACCAAAAACATCACAGCAAGGCTGGCCCCATGAGTGGAAAATCATTTCTGCCACTTTCATGAGAGACCAATTGTGAGGCAGAGAAATGGATCTGTTCAATTTATCTGCTATGATGCTGGATTTCCCCAGAATGTGCACTGCTATGAGAAAGCTGTTGCATGAGATCACCCATTGCCACACTCGAGTGCTTCTCGATACAGGGGATAAGATCTGGTCCCGCCTTGTTTGTTGGAAGTACCAAACCACCGACATACTCTCAGTTTTGAATTGCAATGGTCCCTAAAGGGAGAGAGAGTCCTGGAAGGCCTGCAATGCTGAAAGCACTGCTCTCATCTCAAAGACAATGATATGGAAGTTGCCCACTTTGGGGACCAGGTGCCTTGGACTGTTCTCTCCAAAAAGTGCCCCCCCCCCAATCTGGGAAGTGTTCGTGGTCACTATGACTTTGGGCTGAGGGAGAATGAAAGGATGGTATTGTAGAACTTAATCCGAATTAATTCACCAACAGAGTATCTCTTGCATGACTAAGTGATTTTTGTGTGTGTTGACATACACTTGTAAAGAACAGACCACTGTGTAACTAGCATCCATTGAAGAATTCTCATACAAAATCTTGCTAGAAGAACTAAGATTATGGCAGCTGACACTGACCCAAAGGCTTGAGGGATCAACCGAGCTGAAATGTTGGTACTGTGACTTAATTCTGTTGACTTGGAATTTGATAGTCGGTACTCGAGAGAGAAAGAGAAGCTGTCAATGATGTTGTGTTGAAAACTATTCCTATGAATTCCAAAATCTGGGTTAGTTGTAGATGAAACTTGTTACAATTCAGGATTATTCCCAGATGAAAACAAATCTGAAGTACCTGATCCCTTGCCTTATTTGCAGATGCCTGTCCATGGCGGTAATGAGCCAGTCACCTAGATATGGAAACACGCAGGATCCGATCCCTGCAGTCTCAAGTGAGCTGCTACAACTGCCATGCATCTGGTAAATACCCTGAGGGCTGTGGTGAGGCCAAAGGGCAGTGCCTTGATAGCAACTGGCTCAGAGCCGGAAGTATTAGTGCCTTCTGGACTGTCTGCTCGCCTTTTTGTGATAGTACGCATTCTGAAAGTCTATCGAGCACATCCAGTCACCTTTGCTCAGGAAAGTGGGAAATGGATTGAACCGTGACCATCCAAAACTTTGTTTGTCAAACTGACTTGTTCAATATGCCGAGATCCAAAATTGGTCTCCAGTCCCCTGTTTCTTTGGCACTAAAAAGAATCTTGCGTAAGTTCTGGATTCTATCTTGTCTGGCAGGACCTCTTGGATGACATTCTTTTCTAGCAGCTTTTGTACTTCTAGTGTTGCTACTTTCCTCTGACTGGGTGGAATATCATGAAATTTGTATACAGTCAGAGGTGGAATGGAAAAGGGAATTATATAACCTCTGGAAATAATCTTCTGCACCCAAGTATCTCTTGCTATGTCTAGCCAGGCTCTCTGGTGCAGGGATAACAGACCTCTATTACCTCCAGAAGTGGGCAATCAGGCCTCCTTTCAAGAGCGATGGTAGGGTCCATCAGAGAAAGACTCTCTAGGCCCCTGGTTATGTGTGCCTCTTCTACTGTGGGGGTATCATCATCCATTACAGTTCCCCCCTCTGCTCCTAGGGGAACTTTTGCCATGTGTGTCCTGGAAAGGACCCAGAGACTTTTTGAATCACACTGTCCGACCACCTCACTGGATTTCTAGAAAAGGATCGCTGATGAGTCAAAAAATGTATGCCCACTTGTAGAGATGGTTTTTCCATCCTTCTCACACCAGGATAATCTGCCCTTCACTTCTGGGCCAAACAATGAACTGCTGTCAAAGGGAGTACTACTGAATGATGACTTGAAGGGCTTTGCAAAATCACATAAGCGCATCCAGCATATCTAAGGGATATGCCTGAACCCACTGCCCTTGAGGCACCTTTGGCTGCATGCGAAATAAACCTCATAGATAAATTCTAAATGGAATGGAGGGTAGCCAACTGAGATGCCACAGAGGATTCAGCCTCAATACTAATAGTTCCTGAAAGGGACTTTGACATTTCCTTGATCAAATCCCTTTGCAATCTAGTAAAATGTGCCAAATAGTTCAGCGACCTAAGTGCAAAGGTCACTGATGCAGACATGCTTCTCAAATCTGTCCATTGCCCTAGACTCCCTGTTAGGGGGATGAACAGAGGAACTTTGTTCAGCAAGCTCCTTCTTAGTGGCTGCTGCCACAACCATGACATCCACGGGCACCCTCTTACTCCAAAATTCCTTCACAACCAGTGGGGCCAGATTCAGATCTAGCCTATTAGAGATTGGCTCAACTCAGTCAGGCTCCTTCTGCGCCTGCCGAGAGAACAAATCAATGAGGAGGTAGATGGGTCAGTTCCAAAGGCCTCCAGAAATACTGAACCTACGGTGAGGGGTTGCTGGAGGTCCAACCACCTCTCTGCATCTGGATCTTAAGGATGTCTCCAAATAAGACGTCTTCCAGAGGTGATCGTCGGGGCCCTTCTCCATAATCAAAATCAGTATCCTCAGTGACGGACTCTCATGAGGATTCCAAGTGCCTCCTCTTGCACTTTCTCTTCCTAGGGACTTCTTCTGTGGGATGTTACAGTGAAGTGTCAGAAGAGATTGTAAAACCCTGCTGGGTGGTCTGGGGATCTTGAAGCTGGCTGTCCCTGTGCATAGAATGATGTGGTTCCAAGCGCAGAGACATCTGGGAACTATACTGAAGATCCGAGGGGGGGTATGATCCATCCTGTCGAAGCAGAAAATAAATAGTCTCTTCACTACCTCAAAGGCAGACCGTCCTGGAGAGATGACAGACCCCGGCTTCGAGAAGGCAGGCTTCTGGACCGCTGTTTCGCCTCCACCCCGAAGCAATCTCCCTGAGGATAAAGTAGGAGCTGAGCTCGCCTATGCCAAAGTATTGAGCTGCAAAGACCGCTCCAAAACCCTCGGATATGACTCCAACTCCTTGGATCTGGCAAGGAAACTTCAGCTCGGATAGTCATCCAGATCAGAACATATCTAAGCTGGAGCACTCAGAGCTATCTTTGGATCCAAAGCTAGGGTCATCTTCAGATCCAAGCCAGATGGACCAGGAAGGTTCTGATCCAGGGACACTGAAGCAACAAGAGGGATCAAAAAAGGAGCAAGAAGTGGTGGTGTGGTAGATGGATGGTCTCCTGACCCACGGGGGTAGGAGCCTGTACAACACCAATGTGAATCTGTGGTGAGAACCTTCCTCATTATTCTGTCCACATCCTCCTCAGTCAAACTTCTGGACGAACAAATCGAGACAAGGGAAGGGGACTTATTGGCACCTCTCCAAAAAAGGGGAGGGAACCTTGGAAGGCACTGGATCATAAGAAGGAGAATATCTAGTCCTAGGAGGATTTGTTAGATCTGAAGTAATCGCATCTGTGGGTTTCCTTGTCGGATCCAAGGATGCAGGATCTGCCAATTTTTTTCTTCTTCGGATTCAAAGGGGAGGAATTTTGAGAAGCTTTTGGATCACACCTTGGTCTCTCCCTTGACAACTCTAAGGAAGGAGTCGAGGAAGTTGAAGGTCTAGGAGACTTATGGCAGGGACTCCTTAGCTTTAATATTGGATGACTGAGCCCCAGAGATAGCCTCACCAAAAGATGATGGTAGTAAATTGATACGGACAAGCTTAGTTTTCCTATCCACTAGGTCCCTGGGATTGAATTTTTTACAAATGGAACAATCCTCCTGAAGCTGTTGAGGGCCTAAATAATAAACACAAAGGGTATAAGCATCCGAAATAGGCAATTTGTTTTATTCCTTGTGGATACAACTTATCTCATATATACCATGAAAAAAAAAAAAAAAAAAAATTTATGACTATGTATTATTTATATTATATAATCAATGAGGAGGTAGATGGGTCAGTTCCAAAGGCCTCCAGAAATACTGAACCTACGGTGAGCGGTTGCTGGAGGTCAAAAAAAAAAAAAAAAAAAAAAAAAAATCTTGTTTTCCCACCTTACTGAACTAGAATAGTCCAGTCTTCAGAGTTTGCTGATCTCTGGGCTTTGGCTTGGTTCCTGTGCTACTCCATATCCTTATTTGGATAAAAGGAAGCTTCTTTGTTCACCAGTGGAAGTGGGGAGCACTGAGCAGCCTATTTGTCCCTAGAGCAGTGGTTCCAGCCAGAAACTTGTAGTCTATTGGCCATTTTGGGTCAATTCCTAGGTCTTTTCAACCCCCTGCTATAAAGCCCGCTTTAGCGCGCTTTGGCGTGATTTAGCGCGGAGTTGCCCATAGAGGTCCATCGGGCAGCGCCGGTTAAACAAGGTTAAACTATTTCTGGCTCCGTAAAGTCTGCCCTTCAATTTTTCCCTTAGAACTTCTCTACTTGCAATCTAAACGGTCTATTCTCTATCTCAATAGCTCAGCACTTGCTCCTAAAGCATTTTTATATAGGTAAAGTACTTGTATACTAAACAAAGTACTACATTAGCCTAGAATCCTTGAGTACCCATTTCCTATAGGTCCCTTCTGACTCAGTTACACAGCAAACTTTTTCACTTTTTCTAGCATGTCGAAGGGTCAGTTGCTAGCGTCCTCTCCTGTTCAGCTGGTGAATCTGGGCATCTTGAGGCAATGTTACAATTGCCTCATGTACACAGACAACCCACTCCTTCTCCCACAAAACACAAATACATGTGAGAGATGCAACTATATAGCCAAAGTACAGTTTTGTACCTACCATAAATGTAGATGTTCGAGGATCCACATTGCTGCAGTCCTTACTATTGGGTAGTCCGCTGTCCAGTGGAGCGGAAAACCAGAGTATATGGCTGGCGTCGGTCAGGCGCATTAGACTGGCGTCAGTGCGTCAGGGTACTAATGCGCATGACCGGCGTCATATCCTCAGTCTTTTCTTGCCCCAGATGTCAGAAGACCCTAAAAAGACAAGGCCCAAAATACCTGCACCAAAAATATGTACAATATATACAAAAATATATACAAAAATATCAGCATATAACCTCACCTACACAACCACCCCTAAACACAGAGGGAAGGAGGGAGGGTAAATTGGACTGCAGCAATGTGGATCCTCGAACATCTACATTTATGGTAGGTACAAAACTGTACTATGTTCTTCGTTCCACATTGCTGCAGTCCTTACTATTGGGTAGAATCCCAAAGCAGAGGTAAGGGAGGCTGGCAAATCATAAAGAAGTAGGAGCTGACAACATGCCTTGCAAAACAGCTGTGGCAAAACCAGCCCTAGACTTAGAGTAGATAGGAAGGTGATAATGCTTAGAGAAAGTATGCACTGAACTCCAAGTAGCTGCCTCCAAAATATCCTTAGTTGCCACCCCCCTTAGAAATGCTGTTGAAGTGGCAGTAGCCCTAGTGGAATGAGGCCTAATCCCAGCTGGAATCTCCTTGCCATGATGGGAATAACAAAATGCAATGCAAAACCCAATCCACCTAGCAATAGTTTGTTTTGACACAGGCTTGCCCTGCGAACTCAAAGCAAAAGAAACAAACAACTGCTGAGACTGCCTAAAATCCTTAGTCCTGCTTAAATAATAACGCAATTGCCTGTGTACATCTAAAGTGTGCAAAATCTTTTCCCCTTTATTTTGGGGTCTGCATAAAAAGTAGGCAAATGAATAGTTTGGTTTAAAGCCACACTAGAAACCACCTTAGGCATAAAGGAAGGATTAGTACGTAATGATACCCTATCCTTATGGAAAATCAAAAGGGCTCTACTGCCATAAGGGCCTGCAACTCAGACACCCTTCTTGCAGAAGTAATAGCCAACAGAAAAGCAGTCTTCCATGACAAGTATTTCAATTCAGCAGTAGCCGCAGGCTCAAAAGGTTGTAGAGTAAGCTTTTCCAACACAAAATTGAGATCCCAAGCAGGAGTAGGAGCTCTACGTGGGGGTCTTATATTCTTTGCCCCTCTAAGAAACTGCTTGAACAAAGGATGCGAAAACAATGGTGGGTCACAATCATAGTGAGCTGAAATTGCTGCAGCATGAATCTTAATGGAAGAGAAGGACAAACCTTTGTCCAATAACTCAGTAAGATATTGAAGAGCCACACTCAAATTAGGCTCAGAAATCTCCAAATTCTTTGCTGTACTCCAAAATAAAAATCTCTTCCATTTTCTCGTACACTTTCCTTGTACTAGGTCTTCTAGCTTCCATAATCACATTTAAAACTTGTTGAGGAAGTTGAGACCTGCTGTGTTTCAACACAGAATATGCCAGGCTGTTAGATGAAGAGAGTGAAGCTTGACATTGAGCAGATGACCGTCCTTCTGAGATAACAGATGAGGAATCAAAGGTAAAGGCCATGGAGGCTTCCTTACCAGACTCCTTAGTAGTGGGTACCAGTGTTGCGAGGCCAATCTGGAGCTATCAAAATCATCCTTGGCTTGTCTTGTCTGACTTTTAATAGTACCTTTGGAAGAAGAGGCAGAGGTGGAAAGGCATACACATGAAGGTTTTTCCAACTGAAAGACAGAGCATCCACTTTCCAAGCTGTGTGATGAAACCCCTTTGTGCAAAACTTTGGCAGCTGGTGGTTTAGTGGAGAAGCGAACAGATCTATGTCTGGAGTTCCCCATGACACTGTCAATTTCTGAAATACATGAAGATCCAGTTTCCACTCGTGGGGATCCATGATTTGTCTGCTTAACACATCTGCTAAGGAGTTCTGTGCTCGGCAGAAACCTTGCCTGAAGAGTTAGTTGCAAGCTTAGCGCAGTCTCCCATAAAATCATTGCTTGCCTGCATAGAGGATAAGAATGTGTTCCCCCTTGCTTGTTGATGTACCACATGACAGTTGTGTTGTCTGTTAGAATCAACACCTGCCCTGGAAGAAGTAACTCCTTGAAAGCCATTAATGCAAACTGGACTGCTAACATCTCCTTCATGTTGATATGTAGATGCTGTAGTCTGGCAGGCCACTTGTCTTGTATCCACTTTCCATTTAGATGAGCTCCCCAAGCAATGTCCGAGGCATCTGTCGTTAAAATCTGACTCGCCTCTGGCCGGGTCACAGAGAGTCCCTTGTTTAGGTGACATTCCTGAGCCCACCACAAAAATTCTTTTGAAGGCAAGGTATTATTTGAATGACAGTGTCCAAATCCTGGCAGTGCTGTGTCCATACATTTTGAGATACCATTGTAGCTTCCTCATATGCAGTTTGGCATTGGGAAGCACCAGAATACAAGATGCCATGAACCCTAATGCTTGAAGGACTGTCCTTGCAGTCAGCACGGACTGATGAGATAGTTGATGGAAGTAAAGTGATAGACTCTTTTGTTTGTCCGGGGTTAAAAAGGCCATCTGGGCTGCTGTATTCAGTCTTACACCCAGAAAGCACATGTCTTGAGAGGGTACTAGACTGGACTTTATTTCGTTCACAGAATACCCTAGGCATCTTAGCACTGCTATAACATATTCCAGATGCTGTAGAAGGTCTTCCTTTTCTTGAGCCAGAATCAGGCAGTCGTCCAAGTAAGGATAGATTTGAATTCCTTTTAGCCTGAAGTAAGCTATCACTGGAGCCAGAACCTTTGTGAATACTCTGGGCAGTAGATAAGCCAAAGGGCAATGCAGAGAACTGATAATGAGAATTTCCAGCTCGAAACGCAGATACTTCCTGCAACTTAGTCTTATAGGCACATGAAGGTAAGCTTCCTTGAGATCTAAAGTTACCATCCAGTGATCTTTGCCCAGCAGAGGTAAAAGCTGTTGTAACGTCAACATCTTGAACTTGGGAATGTCCAGATAAGTGTTGAGGATAGATAAATCCAAAATTGGTCTCCACGTGTTCCCCTTCTTTGGTACTAGGAACAGGCGAGAATAAAATCCTAGGCCCCTTTCTGATACAGGAACTGGCTGAATGGCCCCTATTTGGAGTAACAGAGAAATTTGCTTGTGAGCCTCTTTCCTTTGTAGAGGAGGAACATCTGGCATGCCTTTGAAAGGGGGCAATGTATGGAAATAAAACCTGTAACCGTGGTGAATGATATCCAACACCCATCTGTCTTGAGTAATTAAATCCCAATTTCCTTTGAAAAGAGACAGTCTTCCTCCCAAAGGAGCTGCCAGACGAGAATCTACTGGCAGCTGAAAAGGCAGGTCATTGGGTCTGTTTACGAAAGGACTGACCCCTGCCCTCACCAGAAGTCTGAGCAGGTGAACTCCTGTTCTAGGCCTAAAAGAACCTTGAGCTCTGCCCCTACCACGTCTAGACCTACCCCTAGACTGGGAATCATAAGCAGGATATGTCCATCCCTTAGTAGGCCAATTTCTACTAAACTTGTGGCTGCACCTGCAAAAATCTTTAACAGTTTGCATAGACTTAGCTTTGTCCTCCATTTTCTTTAAAACTGCTTCCACAGGCGAACCAAACAACACATCAGACTGTAAAGGAGCATCCAAAATCCTTGTCTTAACATGCTCAGCTAAATTCTGATCCCTCAACCAGGCATGCCTGCGAAGAACAGAACTAGTGGCAGCCACCCTCGAGGAGGCCTGTACAGCATCAAAACCACATTGCAAAGAATGCTTACCCACTTGTTCAGACACATGAACTAAATCCAGCAACTCTTTACACTCAATACCTTCCGCCAAAGCATCCACCTTAGATTTCAGTTGTGAAAGGAGATAATTTTGATATTTAAGCATGTGAAACTGACAATTCAACGCCTCATGGCTAAAGTGGAAGAAGTATACACTTTCTTTCCCCATCTATCCAAAGCCCTTGCCTCTTTATCAGTGGGAACAGGGTTTTTAACCACAGAGGCCTTAACACCTTTAGGTCCCTGAGAAACAGTTTCCGGGTCTGCCCTAGGACTCTTAAAAGATACTTATGAGCTTCAGGCACCCTATAGTACCTATTAGGTTTAACAGGAGCAGGAGGCAAAGAACCAGGGTTCAGGGAAGCCTGTGCAAAAACATCTTCCACCACATTCGACGCAGGAGGTATAGCTAAGGGCCTATGCTGGGGCAAAACAAGAATTCCCTAAGCCTTTTCCTGGAATCAGAGTAATCCTGGCCTTCCCATTTAAAGTGCTCCCTCATGGAATGCAGAGTCTCTGAAAATGAGAAATCCTCAGGAGGAGAAGCTGTAGGAGTGGAATCATCCACATCAGAATCAGAATAAGGAGGATACTCCTGCAAATCTTCCGCAGAAGACTCAGAAGCCTCTGAACACTGTTCAAAACTATCAAACTCGGTTCCACCCTAGGCCTCTTATCAGGAGGGGCATAGAACCTCTAATCATAGTAATCAAATCTTCTGCCATTTTAAGCATATGTTTCTTAGGCACAGAACCTGAAATGCTAGGAGAAGCCCCCACTGAAGCTGAACTTGGCCTACCTCTCAAAGAAGTTTTGGCAACAGAAGGAGAGGCTCTAACTACCTTGGGAAGAGAGGGAAGAACAGTTACCTGAGAAGCCCCCTCAGCCTGGCCTACCTCCTGAGAAGGCACATCCTGTAACAGTAAAGTCTCTGCCTGAGACTCCAAAGAAACTCCTGGCAAAACCTCTGGCTCCACTGAGCCTTCTAAAGAACCGACGTCCGGGACTGCCGGTTCATCAACCCTAGGCTTCGCTGTTTTGTCCTTGCGCTTCTTAGACGAAGCGGGCGTCGGAGCATCCGACGGCATTTTATAATTACAACGCTTCCCAAACACTAACCTGGCACAGTCTAACCGTCTCTTAATAGTGCGTTTGTTAAACCTAGCACAAGAGCGGCATCCAACAACGTCGTGCTCAGGCCCTAAACAAGGTATACACAAGGTATGGTAATCCCTATGAGGTATCTGTTTCCCACAAGAAATACAGTTATTCACTTTTTCTGACATCCGGTTAAATACTGAGGCAAGAAAAACCAAAATGTTCCCAACGGGTACTTAGCCAACTCTGATTCGGTCTGAAACTCCGGCTTCGGAAATATTTCAGAACGCCAACCTGCACTCGCAAAACTGCTTCTGCATCGGACCATGCGGCAAAAAAGACTGAGGATATGACGTCGGTCATGCGCATTAGTACCCTGACGTACTGACGTCAGTCTAATGCGCCCTGACCGACGTCAGCCATATACTCTGGTATTCGGGCCGACTGGACAGCGGACTACCCAATAGTAAGGACTGCAGCAATGTGGAACGAAGAACATCTGGAGGCTGAGCTCTCTCAACTCAGGACTGGCAAGACCAGACAGGAGGAGAAGGAAACCACGCACACCACAAACCCAGTTTCACATAGAACTATCACAACTGCAAAACAAACACATAAACACACAAAGACATACTCGGAGGCACTGATCAAAAATCTACCAAAACTACAGAGGCCTCCAAAGCAGACACCCAAGCAACTGCCACTTCAAGGCATAAGACATGCAACACATAGTTCTCAAAGTCAGTGTGCTAAACAGTCACAGCCCTTAAGGCCAAACACAATGCCAGACACACTTGTTATAGGTGACTCCATAGTCAGACACACTGACATCCCACTCAACAGACTGAACAAGGAAAAGATCACAGTTAGCTGCCTGTCAGGCGCTAGAATCCGCCACATAACACAAGCACTCAGGTCACTCCACAGCAAGTACAAGTATGACTCAGTCATTGTCCATGCCGGTGTGAACGACCGGAGGCACCTCCCTGGACTACATGAAAAGAGACATAGAGGAGCTCTCAGATTATGTAGCCCAGGCCGGTATGACCCTGACCCTGAGCAGTATCCTACCCTCACCAAGAATGATGACACAATACAGAGACAAAATGATCAGCTTTAATAATTGGCTTAATTACTGGTGTCATTCTAAGGGGATCCAATGTCTGTCTGCCTGGGATGACATGCTTGACAAGCCACGCTGCCCAAGGGACGGCTTGCACCTGTCACCCTGGGCTTCGGATATTGGCAAAGGCTCTTGCCACCCCCATAGTGCCTTTTTAGGCAAGGCTCAAATGATAAACCTACCGCCTAGAAAACAAAAATGGAGAAAACTAAGGGTAATACTGCTCAATGCCAGAAGCCTAAACCTCAAGATGCACTCAAGCCCTCCTCAGTATGGAGAACATTGATGTTTGTGCTGTGACTGAAACCTGGTTCAAGGCTCCTGAGAGCACCCCAGCACTATCAGGTTATACCTCATATCATGCGTTCCGCCCCAAAATCCGGACCGAACTACAAAAGGAGGAGAATCCATATTCATAAAGGATACCCACACCTCCAGGTTAGTGGCAACGCACGAAGCATCGGAGACCATCCAGGTGCAATTAACCATAGGTAAAACTGCCCTACAGTTTGTAACATGCTACAGACCACCTTCTCAAACTCAGGAAACCCACACAGCCTTCCTGAAGACACTGGAGAGTATAAATGTCTCTAAACACCATCATATTGGGTGACTTCAACTACCCAAACATAGACTGGGAACATTACTCAAGCCCCAACACCCTAGCCCAAAGGTTCCTTGAGTTCATAGACTCAAATGCTATGGAACAACTAGTCACCATTCCCACAAGAGGAGAAAATATACTAGACCTGATCATCACAAACATGGGGACAAAATGCTCCACACGGAAGTATATCCTCATTGGTGAAATCAGACCATAAATTAATCTCACTGGAGATCCACATCCGCCCCACCCCCAGCAAAAAAGACCACAGTGAAGAACTTCTCAAAAGCAAACTTCACACTTCTTAAGACTGGAGAGGTATCCTTCAAGGCCCCCGAGCCAGTGGAAACCACAACCCACGCTGCTGAAACCCTTACAAATGCCTTCTATGAGCACCTCCAGGAATGTATGGATCAAGCAATCCCTAATAAAATCAAGACCTTTTCCACCAAAGGCAGGCGCCCGGTCTGGTGGACTCCAGCCATAAACAAACTCTACAACAAGAGGAGAAAGCTACTACATGACAGAGCAAAATCCCTACATGGGAAGGCATCTCTGATCAATACTAGCAAAAAACTACGATCACTCATAAAATCATCCAAGGCCAACTTTGAGAGAAAAATCGCTAATGACACAAAAGACAATCATAAAGCCTTCTTTAGCTATGTTAGAAACCTGGGTGGAAACTCCCAGATATGCTCAGAATTAGTCCAAAATGATAAAAAAATCACTGAACCCACAGATATTGGCAACATACTGGCAGACAGGTTCAGTGCAAATTTCTCCCCTCCTCCCCCAAAAGGAGAAATATCTATCCCACCAGAGTCTAGCCTCCCAAAACATCTCAGATGCCCAGGTGAGAGCTGCTCTCTCTAAAGCAAAAACACAGCATCAATGGGACCGGACGGTGTCCCCGGCTGTGTGCTACAGAACTCAATGAGGAACTAAACCCACACATAAGGCTTCTGTTTAATCTTAGCCTTACTACAGGATACGCCAAAGAATGGCGACGGCAACTGTGGTCCCACTCCACAAAGGCGGTGCTTCTACGGACCCTGAAATTACCGCCCCATAAGCTTGACGAGCCTTGTCTGCAAAGCTATGGAGAGGATCATAATGGAACTCATAAATAAAGACATTGGGGACCTACAGACACTGGATCCTACCCAATTTGGCTTTGTCAAGGGCAGATCCTGCCTCTTGAACTTGGTCGACTTTTCAAACAGTCACTAAGGCCATTGATGAGGGTAAGGCAGTTCACACAGCCTACCTTGACCTAGCAAAAGCATTTGACACAATACCCCACTCGGGCATCATAGAAAAGCTCACCAGCTTAGATGTAAACCCATATGTCACAAGATGGGTTGCAAACTGGCTCAAGGACAGAACACACAGGGTTAGAGTTGCTGGTGCCATGTCAGACTCTAAGCCGGTCACGGCGGTGTCCCACAGGGCTCAGTCCTGGGCCCCTCTTGTTCGGCATTTATTTTTCTGAAGTGCAGGCAAACATAGGGGATTGTGGCTGACAAAATTTGCAGATGACTGCAAACTGGGCACCATAATTGACACTCCATCAGACACAGACATCCTCCAGAAAGGTCTCATAGAAATGGATAACTGGTGCCAGAGCCATGGCCTTAAGCTAAATGCCAAAAAATGTATAGTCATACCCTTTGGGAAAAACAAGGTAACCCCTAATTACCACACAGGTGGTAATCCATTAAACACGGAAGAAGTTATCAGGGACCTGGGGACCCAAGTTGACAGTAACCTCTCTTTTGACACTCACATTGCCAAAGTGGTTAGGAAGACCTTCTACATTGCCCACCTGATCATGAAGGGATTCACATCCAGATCAGGAGAGGTCATTGTACCCCAGTACTCTTCACTTATCAGACCAATGATTGAGTACAACGCCCCATTCGGAATGTACCTTACCCGACACCTGCAGCAGTTGGAAAGACCCCAAAAGTTTCTCACCAAAAGGATAAAGGGGCTCAAACATATGTCATACGATGCCCGACTGAAGAAACTCCAGCTCTATTCAGTCGCATACCGTCTGCTCAGAGGTGATCTGTGCCTGACATACAAGGCCATGTCCAACCCGAATTAATGGACATGCTCCACCTCAAAAATCCAAATCCACCAGAGCCACGAGCAAGAGACTTAAACCTCAACACGGATATAAATAGGACGTGCTGGAGGGACAGATTCATCACCCAGAGACTCCCTACACTATGGAACAGAATCCCAGTCCATGTGAGGCAGAGCCCCTCACTGACTCTGTTCAAGAGAAATCTTGACGAGTGGATGGGAGATCGTAGGTTTACCCCGGGAATCATCCCTGTATCACTGCTAGACAGAGGCACAGCAAACTAATGGGTATAGTATTCTCATCCTAAGGGGTGGTGAAAGCCACACACACTCTGGCTAGGCTTATAAATGCCCTAGGGCAGATAGCCTAGTATGAACCTATGAACCTATTTATACTACATTATGATATTATAAATTGCGTATTGCAATTATTTAATAACTTTTTCTTAGGAATACTATCTTGTTATGTATATTTCCTCTGACATGTACATTACCTATACTAAAGTCTGATTATCTTTATGCTTAATATTTGTTTTGTTATGTGTATTTTTTGTATTCCCTTTACTTGTTATAACCATTGGAGCTTTTCTCCCCGGGCCTCCACTGAAAATGGACATATATCCAGCTGGACTAGCCCGGTCAACAAATGTAAAATAAATAAAATAAAATAAAATAAATTTTCAGACGCTTCTTAAAACCAGCAGGTCCTTTTTCAGACATGCCTGCAACAAACAGAGAAAAGTAAGACAGAAGAAAAACTCATAGTATGGAAAAGAAATGAAAGAGAATGCCAATAATGGTAACCAATACTACACTAATGTGTAAAACCGAAAAAGAGGGTAACAGATTTCCAACAATGGTAAAACAGAAATACAATAAATGTAAAAAGATATACATACATATATATATATATATATATATATATATATATATATATTTATTTATTTGTATTACACATACATAAACACACACACGCACATACACACACATATCTACATTATGTCTGTATCTATGGGTCTACTTTCATTTATTGAAAGTACAACCTACAGAATCTGAAAATATAGACTCTTAAGCAAACGCACTGCTTAACGAAATTGCACTTTTGCGAACTGCATATCAATGAATATCCAATCACAGACCATATACACTAAAAACACATTTTTGCAGGGGGGCAAGCCCCCCCTGCACCCCCACACCACTGCTAATTAAATATACTAACTCCAAGATTGCACTACAGTGGGGAAAAGGGTACATTTCCTTATCATCACTGGACCACGATCTACACCATCAAACCCCAACTGCCGTACACCATCGACTCCCATTACAAATGTAATGGATAACTTAAAACACCACACCTGCTAGTCAACATGATCCTGGAACTGCCAACCATTCTTCGGTGATGTGCATTTTACTAAAGTGCGGTTTTATTATAAACACTTTTGCTTAAAAGGAGTTGGCATTTTCAGATTTGGTAAGGGTGCACTTTCGAGGAACTACAAATGTAATGGACAACTTAAAAACACCACACTTGCTGGTTAACACAATCTTGGAACTGCCAAACATTCTTCAGTGATGTGCAGTTCGCAAAAGTGTAGTTTTGTTTCAGTTGAAAGGGCATTTTCAGATTCGGTAAGGGTGTACTTTCGAGGAACGAAAGTAGACCTGTGTGTGTGTGTGTGTGTGTGTGTGTGTGTGTGTGTGTGTGTGCGCGCGCATTTATTTCAAATAAACGAAAGCCAAAAAACAGCAGAAGACGAACTGGTAAACACTTGCCCAACACTACAGTACGACACACCGCACAAGCTGAAACCCACCTAGGGGTAACTTGCCCTGGGAATACTTGTGCAGTTTGGCATTTTAACTTTTGTTATTCTCATCTTATTTACGTCATCTCTGTGTTTTTGGCTTTCGTTTATTTGAAGTAGACCCGTACATTATAAGAATGCATTAACTAGAAAGCCTACACTTATCTTTTAATGAAACTCAAGAGCTATAGCTGACCATGTCTTTTTGAGAAAAGCGGCAGACGAGATACGTGGTATGTTAGGGGTTGGTGCATTATGAGTAAGGGAGAAGCTTAACAGATTTTTGGTTACCACGAGCTTTAGTAATGGTAGAGTCAGATCTGAGGTTCAGAACAGACCCCAACAGTTGAGGACAGAATGAACATTGAATCAGATGCTCTGTATTTGTTTCTAACATCTGCAGAGTGATCCTGATATAGTAAGACTTTACAAATGAACACTAACTCTTACCCCATCTGGCAGCTACTAAAGTCCTTTCTTTGTCTCAAAAGCTAAGCAGTTTAAATATTGTTTGTCTGGGTAGTTGAATGGAGCATGGCAAAATTCCTAGGAGTGATAAGCCCTTTCTATAATAATGTTCTATGAAAGCCTGAGTATACTTTTCAGGGCTGTGTGCAGAAAATGCATTATATCTCCACCCTCCCACTCCCTCCTTCAGGCCAATCTGTTTCACAGCTATCTAAGCTCCAGACATACACTCAGAGCTCTGACAGCTGTCTGGTGGTCCTGTATGTAGGCTTAGTGTCCTACAGATGTGTGGCATTCACAGAAGTGTCTGCCTCCAGAAATGCCGTCTTGGCTGCCCAGCTCTAAAGCTCTTTACTTTTCAGAGTATTGTATTTTAAGACAGAATGAATAAGAACAGAACTTATTGGTAAGATTATCCAGTTTGTCTTCAATTATGGAGCAATGCAACTGCTGTAGTCAACCAACAACATGGACTCCTTCATTAGAATGTCTGATATTGATATCTGTTCGTTTAAGTTGTAATCCTCCTGTATTCAAACAAATAACTTACTCTGTCCATCTAAAGGAAACAAAAATAGTGCTGGCTCAATGGTTTGCAGGAACAGCATCAAAGAATCAGGTTAGATGAAGTTTTGGTGGTCTACAGAGCTCATGAATCATACTGCTTCCATTACCATGGTTGGTTCTGCCCCAGCTCTGCATACAGACTGGTCTCCTGAGAGAAGCCCACCCTGGAAAATGGCCTAAGAGCTTTAAGGCATGGTCAACTGTAACTATGTTAAGATTCCACTGAAAGCTGGTGATGGTCATCCAAGCAATGGCATAACCACCCTTTGCCACATGTCCACTGCTGAACAATGGGGGATATAGCTAGCACCACTGGGAAGATAAGACCATTTGATGCCCGAAGTTCCTTCTGGTGTGTGTGTGTGTGTGTGTGTGTGTGTGTGTGTGTGTGTGTGTGTGTGTGTGTGTGTGTGTGTGTGTGTGTGTGTGTGTATATATATATATGTGTGTGTGTGTGTGTGTGTGTGTGTGTGTGTGTGTGTGTGTGTGTGTGTCAGGCGTGGTGCTGGTGCTGCTTCTTCTTTGGGAAGGAAAAGTCTATAAGAAGAGAAGGGAGACAAAAGGGACTTAAAAGGTCCTCCACAATCACAAGGGTCCAGTTCTTTTTAAGAAAGTTATCTACCAAGTTCAGACCACACTGGCCAAATGGAACTCTTATGGAATGGAGAGTGCAGGATGTGCTGCCTGAGCCTTTCCTTCAGAGAGATCAGACTCAGCCACACTGTCAAGCAGAGGTACATGCCCGAGCCAGGTGTCTTGGCTCTACCATCAGCACAGTCAAAAACATAGTAAGGCACATATTAGTCCATTCTGGATGCCAAAATGTGACCAGCTCTCCATGAATTCAGCCTCAGGATGGCAGAAAATCTTAACAGTGCTGCACCTGCTGGGGACGACTGAAACCTGAATATGTGCCACACACCACTGAGGGATGTCAGCCTACTCTATCCAACATTTCAAATTCTCTGTCAAACAGCAAGGTAGCAGAATGATGTGGCTTCTGGGTCAAATGTTGGACTGAAACAAGCAGGAGTAATCATTACAATACCCTCATTCAGGATCTCACCTCAATTACCTCTGGCTCGCAGAGGGCATCTGCCTTTGTGGGAGCTAATGGAGCTGATTAGTGGTATTTTTGGACTGTAAAATTAGCATCCTTTGTGAGAGGTTTTACTGAAAAAGGGCCTGAAGAGGGGAGAGTTGAATCAATATGATGACAACTTTTTTCAATCTCTAAGACACTTCTTGAGGACAGGAATGGGGTCATTAACCAGTCCATGACAGACTGAGTGAGCCTTGGGGATTCTTCAAAGTAGGAGATCTTCAGGCAAAAATTCTGTTGGGTGGACTCTCTAAAAAAATAACCTGTGGTCTACCTCTCCAAAGAAGAGATGACCCTTTATACAACTTCAGTTTTTGGTCAATATGCACTGCTAAATTAGAGTGGAGACCTGCGTAATCAGTCATCAGTTCAGAGTGCTGCCATTTAAACTACAGACAAGTAACCACTTGCTGTGACCTAGAATGTCACAGGCTGAACTCAACAGGTGACCATGGAAATGGATGATGCCAAAACAGTGGAATGCATCTCCCCCAAGGTAGGAGCTCGGAGAATACTTCTGCCAGATTACTCATTACTCACTAAAGATAAGGACAGGTCTGAACTCAGGCCCTCCGTAGCTCACGATGAGGAAATGATGGCAGGCTGTCTTATTAATGGACTCACCTCCAGAAAGAGTGCTCTTTCTCCCAAACTCTGCTTCTTTGCCTTTAGACAGTGCTTTGACAAACTTAAACAACCCCTACAAGTGATCAACCCACACTGAGTCCTTAAATTACTGCCATTTTCTGAACGATAACATGGGTTAATACCTTCTTTTTTCTACAACTGTGGATGGTTGGGCTTAAATCACTGTAGTACTTATGGCACAGGGATCCTCTACTAAGCAACGAAGTACTGGTGCAGATACTGGTTCATTAATGATGAAACCATAAACACTCCATAGGCTTTGGTATGCCAGGCATGAACGTGGGAACTTATCTGGCAAGAATATAAAAATCAAGATCAGAAGTGTGTCAGTGACAGAAAAAGTACAGTTTTGTAAGGTAACTTTCCACAGCAGTAAATATTCAAAATAGTTGTTGCCGCAGTAGCTATAACTATATGTGACATCCTACAAAGGCTACCATACACCCCTGCCAGTCTAGAAGGCTTTAGGCTTCTTCCTAGCGCACTGTACATCTAACCCCTAGCAAGCAAGCATGTGCTGGTATAGGGCTGACATACAAGCATGCCAAAACTCACAGCTTTTTTGCCCCAAATAGGAAGGGGGTCTAGGACTCCAAGGAAAGTCTTGTCAAAAGAACAAAAGATACAAGATACTCCCACCAAGCCAGGGAAGGTGGAGAAAAGGGGGTGAATGGAGGGACAATATCAGTACTCCAAAACTGATCTATTAGAACATCTTCTGTCATGGTAAATTAACATGTACAACTGCACTACATATTTCATTAGATAACTTTTAATCATTCATCCATCCAACCATCCTTTGTTGACCAGGTTAGTCTCACCAGACTAGTGGACTCTTTTCAGTGGAGGCCAGATATGGTATTTCTACTACTGGGGGAAAGAACTGGCAACAACATCAGGGAACTTCCCCTTTTCTTTTTGGACAGGTGCCATGAGATCTTTTACATCCTTATCATACCGCCCTATTGAACTCAAAAACACTTCAGGTTTGCTCGCTTCACAAATCCACAATTTTTTTTTTGTGGAATAAAACATACAAGACCACAACATATATCCACCAATAATTCAAATTAAGTACCTCTGTACTCAGACTACCTCAAAATCTGAACTGTATAAAAGTCAAAAAAGAATAAACAGCTGCCTCTGACCGATAAGAAATGTCAACACCACATGACATATCGATCAACATGGTTCCAATGCTTAAATGCATCCTATCACAAAAAGTACAGTTTTGTACCTACCATAAATGTAGATGTTCGAGGATCCACATTGCTGCAGTCCTAACTATTGGGTAGTCCGCTGTCCAGTCGGCCCGAATACCAAAGTATATGGCTGACGTCGGTCAGGGCGCATTAGACTGACGTCAGTACGTCAGGGTACTAATGCGCATGACCGACGTCATATCCTCAGTCTTTTCTTGCCCCAGATGTCAGAAGACCCTAAAAAGACAAGGCCCAATATACCTGCACCAAAAATATGTACAATATATACAAAATTATCAGCATATAACCTCACCTACACAACCACCCCTAAACACAGAGGGAAGGAGGGAGGGTAAATTGGACTGCAGCAATGTGGATCCTCGAACATCTACATTTATGGTAGGTACAAAACTGTACTATGTTCTTCATTCCACATTGCTGCAGTCCTAACTATTGGGTAGAATCCCAAAGCAGAGGTAAGGGAGGCTGGCAAATCATAAAGAAGCAGGAGCTGACAACATGCCTTGCAAAATAGCTGTGGCAAAACCAGCCCTAGACTTAGAGTAGAGAGGAAGGTGATAATGCTTAGAGAAAGTATGCACTGAACTCCAAGTAGCTGCCTCCAAAATATCCTTAGTTGCCACCCCCTTAAAAATGCTGTTGAAGTGGCAGTAGCCCTAGTGGAATGAGGCCTAATCCCAGCTGGAATCTCCTTGCCATGATGGGAATAACAAAATGCAATGCAAAACCCAATCCACCTAGAAATAGTTTGTTTTGACACAGGCTTGCCCTCTGAACTCAAAGCAAAAGAAACAAACAACTGCTGAGACTGCCTAAAATCCTTAGTCCTGCTTAAATAATAACGCAATTGCCTGTGTACATCTAAAGTGTGCAAAATCTTTTCCCCTTTATTTTGGGGTCTGCATAAAAGTAGGCAAATGAATAGTTTGGTTTAAAGCCACACTAGAAACCACCTTAGGCATAAAGGAAGGATTAGTACGTAATGATACCCTATCCTTATGGAAAATCAAAAGGGCTCTACTGCCATAAGGGCCTGCAACTCAGACACCCTTCTTGCAGAAGTAATAGCCAACAGAAAAGCAGTCTTCCATGACAAGTATTTCAATTCAGCAGTAGCCGCAGGCTCAAAAGGTTGTAGAGTAAGTTTTTCCAACACAAAATTGAGATCCCAAGCAGGAGTAGGAGCTCTACGTGGGGTCTTATATTCTTTGCCCTCTAAGAAACTGCTTGAACAAAGGATGAAAACAATGGTGGGTCACAATCATAGTGAGCTGAAATTGCTGCAGCATGAATCTTAATGGAAGAGAAGGACAAACCTTTGTCCAATAACTCAGTAAGATATTGAAGAGCCACACTCAAATTAGGCTCAGAAATCTCCAAATTCTTTGCTGTACTCCAAAATAAAAATCTCTTCCATTTTTCTGCCTACACTTTCCTTGTACTAGGTCTTCTAGCTTCCATAATCACATTTAAAACTTGTTGAGGAAGTTGAGACCTGCTGTGTTTCAACACAGAATATGCCAGGCTGTTATATGAAGAGAGTGAAGCTTGACATTGAGCAGATGACCGTCCTTCTGAGATAACAGATGTGGAATCAAAGGTAAAGGCCATGGAGGCTTCCTTACCAGACTCCTTAGCAGTGGGTACCAGTGTTGCCGAGGCCAATCTGGAGCTATTAAAATCATCCTTGGCTTGTCTTGTCTGACCTTTAAGAGCACCTTTGGAAGAAGAGGCAGAGGTGGAAAGGCATACACATGAAGATTTTTCCAACTGAAAGAAAGAGCATCCACTCTCCAAGCTGTGTGATGAAACCCCTTTGTGCAAAACTTTGGCAGCTGGTGGTTTAGTGGAGAAGCGAACAGATCTATGTCTGGAGTTCCCCATGACACTGTCAATTTCTGAAATACATGAAGATCCAGTTTCCACTCGTGGGGATCCATGATTTGTCTGCTTAACACATCTGCTAAGGAGTTCTGTGCTCCCGGCAGAAACCTTGCCTGAAGAGTTAGTTGCAAGCTGAGCGCAGTCTCCCATAAAATCATTGCTTGCCTGCATAGAGGATAAGAATGTGTTCCCCTTGTTTGTTGATGTACCACATGACAGTTGTGTTGTCTGTTAGAATCAACACCTGCCCTGGAAGAAGTAACTCCTTGAAAGCCATTAATGCAAACTGGACTGCTAACATCTCCTTCATGTTGATATGTAGATGCTGTAGTCTGGCAGGCCACTTGTCTTGTATCCACTTTCCATTTAGATGAGCTCCCCAAGCAATGTCCGAGGCATCAGTCGTTAAAATCTGACTCGCCTCTGGCCGGGTCACAGAGAGTCCCTTGTTTAGGTGACATTCCTGAGCCCACCACAAAAATTCTTTTGAAGGCAAGGTATTATTTGAATGACAGTGTCCAAATCCTGGCAGTGCTGTGTCCATACATTTTGAGATACCATTGCAGCTTCCTCATATGCAGTTTGGCATTGGGAAGCACCAGAATACAAGATGCCATGAACCCTAATGCTTGAAGGACTGTCCTTGCAGTCAGCACGGACTGATGAGATAGTTGATAGAAGTAAAGGGATAGACTCTTTTGTTTGTCCGGGGTTAAAAAGGCCATCTGGGCTGCTGTATTCAGTCTCACACCCAGAAAGCACATGTCTTGAGAGGGTACTAGACTGGACTTTATTTCGTTCACAGAATACCCTAGGCATCTTAGCACTGCTATAACATATTCCAGATGCTGTAGAAGGTCTTCCTTTTCTTGAGCCAGAATCAGGCAGTCGCCCAAGTAAGGATAGATTTGAATTCCTTTTAGCCTGAAGTAAGCTATCACTGGAGCCAGAACCTTTGTGAATACTCTGGGCAGTAGATAAGCCAAAGGGCAATGCAGAGAACTGATAATGAGAACTTCCAGCTCGAAGCGCAGATACTTCCTGCAACTTAGTCTTATAGGCACATGAAGGTAAGCTTCCTTGAGATCTAAAGTTACCATCCAGTGATCTTTGCCCAGCAGAGGTAAAAGCTGTTGTAACGTCAACATCTTGAACTTGGGAATGTCCAGATAAGTGTTGAGGATAGATAAATCCAAAATTGGTCTCCACGTGTTCCCCTTCTTTGGTACTAGGAACAGGCGAGAATAAAATCCTAGGCCCCTTTCTGATACAGGGACTGGCTGAATGGCCCCTATTTGGAGTAACAAAGAAATTTGCTTGTGAGCCTCTTTCCTTTGTGGAGGAGGAACGGCTGGCATGCCTTTGAAAGGGGGCAATGTATGGAAATAAAACCTGTAACCGTGGTGAATGATATCCAACACCCATCTGTCTTGAGTAATCAAATCCCAATTGTCTTTGAAAAGAGACAGTCTTCCTCCCAAAGGAGCTGCCAGACGAGAATCTACTGGCAGCTGAAAAGGCAGGTCATTGGGTCTGTTTACGAAAGGACTGACCCCTGCCCTCACCAGAAGTCTGAGCAGGTGAACTCCTGTTCTAGGCCTAAAAGAACCTTGAGCTCTGCCCCTACCACGTCTAGACCTACCCCTAGACTGGGAATCATAAGCAGGATATGTCCATCCCTTAGTAGGCCAATTTCTACTAAACTTGGTGGCTGCACCTGCAAAAATCTTTAACAGTTTGCATAGACTTAGCTTTGTCCTCCATTTTCTTTAAAACTGCTTCCACAGGCGAACCAAACAACACATCAGACTGTAAAGGAGCATCCAAAATCCTTGTCTTAACATGCTCAGCTAAATTCTGATCCCTCAACCAGGCATGCCTGCGAAGAACAGAACTAGTGGCAGCCACCCTCGAGGAGGCCTGTACAGCATCAAAACCACATTGCAAAGAATGCTTACCCACTAGTTCAGACACATGAACTAAATCCAGCAACTCTTTACACTCAATACCTTCTGCCAAAGCATCCACCTTAGATTTCAATTGTGAAAGGAGATAATTTTGATATTTTAGCATGTGAAACTGGCAATTCAACGCCCTCATGGCTAAAGTGGAAGAAGTATACACTTTCTTTCCCCATCTATCCAAAGCCCTTGCCTCTTTATCAGTGGGAACAGGGTTTTTAACAACAGAGGCCTTAACACCTTTAGGTCCCTGAGAAACAGTTTCGGGTCTGCCCTAGGACTCTTAAAAGATACTTATGAGCTTCAGGCACCCTATAGTACCTATCAGGTTTAACAGGAGCAGGAGGCAAAGAATCAGGGTTCAGGGAAGCCTCTGCAAAAACATCTTCCACCACATTCAACACAGGAGGTATAGCTAAGGGCCTATGCTGGGGTAAAAACCAGAATTCCCTAAGCCTTTTCCTGGAATCAGAGTAATCTTGGCCTTCCCATTTAAAGTGCTCCCTCATGGAATGCAGAGTCTCTGAAAATGAGAAATCCTCAGGAGGAGAAGCTGTAGGAGTGGAATCATCCACATCAGAATCAGAATAAGGAGGATACTCCTGCAAGTCTTCCGCAGAAGACTCAGAAGCCTCTGAACAGTGGTCAAAACTCTCAAACTCAGGTTCCACCCTAGGCCTCTTATCAGGAGGGGGCATAGAACCTCTAATCATAGTAATCAAATCTTCTGCCATTTTAAGCATATGTTTCTTAGGCACAGAACCTGAAGTGCTAGGAGAAGCCCCCACTGAAGCTAAACTTGGCCTACCTCTCAAAGAAGTTTTGGAAACAGAAGGAGAGGCTCTAACTACCTTGGGAAGAGAGGGAAGAACAGTTACCTGAGAAGCCCCCTCAGCCTGGCCTACCTCCTGAGAAGGCACATCCTGTAACAGTAAAGTCTCTGCCTGAGACTCCAAAGAAACTCCTGGCAAAACCTCTGGCTCCACTGAGCCTTCTAAAGAACCGACGTCCGGGACTGCCGGTTCATCAACCCTAGGCTTCGCTGTTTTGTCCTTGCGCTTTTTGGACGAAGCGGGCGTCGGAGCATCCGACGGCATTTTATAATTACAACGCTTCCCAAACACTAACCTGGCACAGTCTAACCTTCTCTTAATAGTGCGTTTGTTAAATCTAGCACAAGAGCGCATCCAACAACGCCGTGCTCAGGCCCTAAACAAGGTATACACAAGGTATGGTAATCCCTATGAGGTATCTGTTTCCCACAAGAAATACAGTTATTCACTTTTTCTGACATCCGGTTAAATACTGAGGCAAGAAAAACCAAAATGTTCCCAACGGGTACTTAGCCAACTTTGATTCGGTCTGAAACTCCGACTTCAGAAAATTTCAGAACGCCAACCTGCACTCGCAAAACTGCTTCTGCATCGGACCATGCGGCAAAAAAGACTGAGGATATGGCGCCGGTCATGCGCATTAGTACCCTGACGTACTGACGTCAGTCTAATGCGCCCTGACCGACGTCAGCCATATACTTTGGTATTCGGGCCGACTGGACAGCGGACTACCCAATAGTTAGGACTGCAGCAATGTGGAATGAAGAACATCACAGATTAATAAACCTGGTCATAAACTGATATACATCCACGATGCTGAGGAAAATAATAAAACACCATCTATAAACATCCTACCATATTTGACACTGGCACTCTTGATCAGCAACAAACTTATTATAAAAACCTTGTTATTGATCCCCGGGGACTTGTCAGTTCTTAACCTTACTTGCCATTCAAGTTCAAGTTTTTCAAGAATACCCCCCCCACATACACACAACCCCCCCCCCCCACACACACACACACAATCCCCCCCTTCTTGGGGGAGGACTGGACTAATTTGTTACTGAGGAGGGAGCAGTTTTGGAAAAATTACTTTTATTAACCAACTGTCCGGTATTAAATGACACTGTCTACACCCTGTACATGTTGAAATATAAGCAAACTGAACATTTAGTTGCAATAACACATCCTGTGACTTGTGCTATATAAGGAAGTATGTCTTGGTGCATTTACTCATTCTGAAATCATCTATATTCTGAACTGTAATGTAATATTGTTAAGTTGTCTCTATTCATATGTATTTGTATGTCTGTTTTGGGATTTTCCCCTCGGGTCTCCACTGAAAAAGGGTAATTCTTACCCAGCTGGACCAACCCGGTTAACAAATGCAAATAAATGCAAATAAATAAATAAATAAATAAATAAATAAATAAATAAATAACTGACAAAAGCACTCCATCTTGTTAAAGGCCACTGTGCTGGACAAAATTTGCCTCGTGTTTTATTTATTTGTGGATTGGCAATTTCGGAATTCCTTTGCCTCAGTTGTGAGTTACCTAGCTACTGCAATGTTTTCATTTGTTCCTGGTCTTCTTATCACACTACTGTTTTGTCCTTCCCAAATTACTGTTTTGTACTCCTTTAAAAAGGTCTAAAAACTTTTGTTTAAGGTCTTCCCATTCTTTAATATACCTCTCTTGCTTTTCTAGCACTTGTGTTATTAATCTTTTTAAATGCGGTCTTAACTTATGTTTAAAAAGAGGTTTTGTGGTTTTGTTCAGGTTTTGTTCACAAAGTCCCTTCTGTCTGCCAGTTATAAGCATTGAATTAAGAGTTGGGTACTCTAGTTACAAACAACTGAATTACAAGACAGCATCAGAAGGTGTGTATATACTCCGCTGGTTAGGTACAGATCCAACAAATGTAGCTAGTCTAATCTAGACCAACTATTTATATTTTCCCACTTGGCAAGTATACATTCTATCACCCACTTGGCAAGTATACAGTCCATCTTCCCAATGCCATACCAGCCAAATACCCTAGTAATTTTAACTTCAGAAGTAAATCATATTTCCTCCTGGATCACCACTAACACCATGTACATCTACAATAACACTCCCAATTCCCCAGTAACAAACTGCCACTTTTAAAATTCTTCTTACTTCTCTTCATGCTCTACAGGGTACATACACAGTTTTAAACGCAACCCTTTTGGTTCCCCAATTTTCTCTTATTCATACAGGTGTTATTTGTTTGTCTGTCTATCAGAGCATCTTCCATTTCTAGGTTTCCCTATTTTAAAAAAGTCTTTCGGCTTTTCCCAGTTAGGGGTCGCCACAGAGGAACTCCAGTACGCTAAAGATTGGCAGTGGATTTTTATGGTGCAGAGTTGCCAGCCTGACGCCCAACCTTCAAAGAAGGCACACCTATTCACGCATGCAACTCGACCGTGGGGAGGACATGCAGACTCTACACAGAAGGCACTCCAGCTGAGAATCGAACGAAGAACCTCTTGCTGTGAGGCAACAACGCTAATTGTTGCACCACCACGGCCTATATGTTTCCCCATTTTAATAATGTACATAAATGTGCATAAATTAGAAGTTATGTACTCACCATAACGTTCCATCTGAGTAGGTGTATTCATTTGTCTGCAACCTGTGGGTTATGGATCAGATATCGGATCCGAACCGGCATGGTTTTCCAGCTATGGATCCGAGCTCTCAGCTCCTCCCCTCACCCATAATGCCCTGCTCTCCCTACATGACCTCAGATCGAGTTTGCCAACAGCATGAATACCCTGAAAAGGGTAACACATAATATGCAGGAAACTGAAAAGGCCAGGGGGATAGGAGGGCGGGATGGTTGCAGACAAATGAATACACCTACTCAGATGGAACGTTATGGTGAGTACATAACTTCTAAATCTGAAGTAGGAGATTCATTTGTCTGCAACCTGTGGGACAGAGTCCCCAGCTACCTGAATCTTGGGCGGCCATCATGGAAGGATATTCCGGAGCACCGCGGAGCCAAAGGATGCTCTACCCCTAGATGTAAGATCCAACTTGTAGTGGGAAATAAAGGTATGAGATGAAGCCCAAGTGGCTGCTGAACAAATATCATCTAGAGGAATCCTAGCCTTAAAAGCGGCCGAGGTGGAGACTGACCGGGTTGAATGGGCATGTACACCCTCCGGTGCGGGCCTTCCAGAAGCTTGATAAGCCAATAAGATGCACTGTGAAATCCAGCGAGATAAAGAGACTTTAGAAATTGGCTTGCCCAAATTAAATTTAGCAAAGGAAATAAACAACTGGTCGGATTGCCTATGACCAGCCGTTCTGTTTAGATAAAATCTAAGTTGCCTGTGAACATCTAAGGAATGAAGCTTGTATTCACCCTTGTTTTGATATTTAGGAAAGAAAACAGGGAGGTTAATGGATTGATTAATGTTTGCTTCAGAAGCTACCTTAGGAAGAAAGGACGGGTTGGTCCTGAGGTATACACGGTCCAGATGAAAGACCAAGTAAGGAGGTTTGGCTGATAATGCTTGAAGTTCTGAGACTCTTTTGGCTGAGGTAATGGCTACTAAAAAGGCTGTCTTGAAAGATAGAAATTTCAGATCTACCGTAGCCGCCGGTTCAAAGGGGGGAGCGGTCAAGGCCTGGAGGACCAAAGAAAGGTCCCAAGGAGGAACCACTTGCTTTACAGGGGGCCTGAGAAGGAAAGTACCTTTTAGGAAAATCTTACACAATTTGGCAGACATCAGTGGACTGGAGTCATGACCAATATGATAATGAGAAATTGCCGCAAGTTGTACTTTGACCGTGGAACTGCTGGCACCATCATTAAAAAGAGTGGTTAAGAAGTCAAGCACCAGAGGAAGGGGAACTGTGAAGGGTTTAGGCCTTGCCGCTCCCACAAGGAGAACCGTTTCCACTTACTGCGGTAGACTTTCCTAGTGAATGGTTTATGAGCCGCCACCAGGATGGCCTTAACTGGGGACGAAATACCGGGAGTCCTGATCAGGAGTGGAACTGGAGCAGCCAAGCGGTCAGCTTCAGGTTGTGCAGATTCGGGGTGATAAGCGGATGGATGAGATATCAGATCCGGAATGGGATCTAGAATCCAAGGAGGATTCACTGAGTGAGACCTTAGGAAAGGAAACCAGATCTGTCGAGGCCAAAATGGGGCAATGAGAATCATTCTGCACCCCAACCGAGAGGCTTTCTGAAGAACTTGGAGCATCAGAGGCAAGGGGGTAAGCATAAAGAAGACCGGGTGGCCAAGCATGCACCAGAGCTCTCTTGGGGTACCTCCAGGAGGAGGTATTAGAGCGAAAAACTGTCGCGACTTGGTGTTTGAGGGAGACGCAAAAGATCGCAACAAGGAGTTCCCCACCGTGCGAAGATGCGTTTCGCTACCTAAGTATTGAGAGACCACTCGTAAGGGGTGAGAATGGTGCGACTGAGTTTGTCCGCAAGGATGTTGGACCGACCCGGAATATGCGTTGCTATGAGAAAGCGGTTGGTGGAGATTGCCCATTCCCACACTCTCATGGCTTCGACAAAGAGGGTAAGACCTGGTTCCTCCTTGCTTGTTGATATACCAGACAACAGACATGTTGTCCGATTGAATCGCAATTGTTCCCAAGGGAAGAAAGGTCTGAAGTGCTAGCAACGCTAAAAGCACTGCTCTCATCTCTAGAACGTTGATATGCAGTAAGGTCTCTGAATCGTTCCACGTGCCTTGGACCGTCCGGCCTGCAAAATGCCCCCACCCGAGGCGGGAGGCGTCCGTGGTCACCGTGGCGAGAGGGGGAGAAGCACAAAAGGGGCGGCCTCCGTGGAGATCTGGAGAGTGTAGCCACCACAGGAGGGACCGCTTGCAAGCCTTGCTGATCGCAATGGGATGATGCATAATAAGAGCAAGATATGACCACTGAACTAGGAGTGTCCATTGAAGGATGCGCATATTGAACCTGGCGAGAGGAAGAAGCGCTATTGCTGCCGCCATGGACCCTAGGGCCCTCAGGACCAACTCCGCCGGAACAGAGCTTGCGTGGAGAATGGCTCGCACCTGGAGCTGCAGATTTTGAATTCTGTCCGCAGTGAGGAAGGCTCTTAATCTCCTCGTGTCTAACCTGGCACCTATAAAATCTATGAACTGCGTGGGTGCTAGGTTGGATTTTTCTGTGTTTATTGTGATGCCCAGACGGGGAGCAAGATGGAGAAAGGAGTCTTGCGCCAATAGTAGTAGATGCCTTGTTGGGGCGGTGAGAAGCCAGTCGTCCAGGTAGGGAAAGACCTGCACCCCCTGAAGCCTCAGGTGGGCCGCTACCACTGCTAATACTTTGGTGAACACCCTGGGGGCTGTGGTGAGACCAAAGGCAAGGACCCGGAATTGGTAGTGACTGGCTCCCAGCCGGAAGCGGAGAAACCTCCTGGAGCGCCTGTCCATTAGTATATGGTAGTACGCATCCTTGAGGTCTATGGAGCACATCCAGTGATTTTCTCCCAGAAGGGGGAGAATAGACTGCAACATAACCATTCGGAATTTCTCTTTGGGAACTGTCAGGTTCAAGAGAGAAAGGTCTAAAATTGGTCTTAGATCCCCCGTCTTTTTTGGCACTAAAAAGAACCTGGAGTAGAACCCTGATTCGATCTGGTCTGGGGGGACGGGCTGGATGGCTCTTTTCTTTAGCAGACGGCCAATTTCTGCCAAAGCGGCCTCCCACTGACCGGGTGGAACGTCGGGGAGGGACTTCAATTTTGGCATGTGACGAAATGGGATACGGTATCCTCTGGATATGATTTGAAGGACCCAGCGGTCTGTTGTTATGGACTCCCATGCCGCTAGGTGCTCGGAAGCGCCCCGACTGCCTCCAGAGTGGAGCAGCCGGGCAACCCTCAGGGCTGCTGCTGGCCGCTCAGAGAAGGGTTCTCTGGACCCAAGCTCCTGGGAGCCCCTCTGCCCCTGGGCGGCGTCCTCCCTGTCCTCCTCTGCCACGGAAGGACTGGTTGTCCGAGCAGGCTGGGATTGCTGCGACTTCGAACCACATCTTCTTCTGGCCCTTTTGGTTCCTAGAATAGGGCCTCTGGGGCACAGAGAAGCAGATTCCGACGGCAGACAGCGTCTTCCCGTCCTTTTCGCTCTGGGTCAAGGTATCGCGAACAGTTTTGCCAAAGAGGGCAGAACCATCGAAGGGGGTGTTCGCAAATGACGTCTTGAAGGGCTCCGTGAAATCGCAATGACGGAAGCCAGGCCTGACGTCTAGTAACTAGGCCTGCCCCTGCGGCTCTAGCGGCACCTTCCGTAGCGTGGGAGATTAACCGCATAGAGGTATTAGTGACTGACCTAAGAGTGGCCATACGGGTGGAGTGCAATGCTTTGTCCTCCTCCGGCATGGACTCTGGGGGGGATGCAGCGTATTCTTTAATAAGATCGCGCTGCATCCTAATCACATGTGCCAGGTAGTTCAGCGCTCTTACTGAAAAGGTCGCTGAACTAAACATCCACTTCCCCAAGCGGTCCATCATCCGAGACTCCTTGCTCGGGGGATGGACTGAGGGACTCTCCTGAGCAAGTTCCCTCTTGGTGGCAGCCGCCGTCAACATGGCATCTACCGGAGGCCCCTTACTCCAATGGGCACGGTCAGCCGGGGGACTGAGAATACGGTCGGGCCTTTTGGGATTGGCTCCACGGTGTCCGGTTCCTTCCACGCCCTGGTGGTAATGAGGTCCACCAGGGGGTCGGCAGGAGGGGACACCCAAGAGGTAGACGGGCCCGCTTCAAATGCCTCCAAGAACACGGACTCGTCCGAGGAAGACTTGGGGGCAGACCCCCCCCTTATACGGAGCATTTCCATGATGTCTCCAAATGAGACATCCTCAGGGGGTGATCTTGGGGAGCCTTCCTCCAAGTCCGTGTCTTCTGTGAGAGACTCGGGAGTCAATGTGCCTCCTTTTGCACGTATGTTTGCGAGGGGCATCCTCCGGGGGGCTGTCAGAGGACTCCTCGCAAACAGTGACCTGTTCCAAAGGAACAACTTGGGGCAAAGGAGCGGGCTGTCCCAATGGCCGGATGGTGGAAGCCTGGCCCAGTGCAGATGGAGCACGGGACGGAGCCGAAGCAAGTGCCGGGGGTCCGGAGACCCTCAACAGGGCCCTCTCCACTACATCAAAAGCCGAAGGGGAGCCGACCTCGACCAAAGGATCCGACAATCGGCTCCCCCTCGGATCCGAGGAGTGGATCGGAGCCGGCGCCGAAGCGCTCGGATCCGAGGGGACAGTGCGCCCGACACAGACGGCGCCAAGGAGCACTGATCCCCGGATCCGGCTCGGATCCAGGCTCCGAGAGGTCGGATCCGGCACTCGAGGGCAGGGTCGGATCCGTACCGAGTACTATCGGCGCCGACCCACCCCCGAAGCTGCTCGGCTCAACTGCTCCAACCCGGTAGCGGGTCGGAGAAGGAGCAATAGGTTTAAAGAAAGGTCGAGCTCCCCAGAGGGGAGGCAAGAGCACTCCCATCTGCATCTGGGCCTGGATGAACCTTCTCATCATCCGTCCAGATCAGCGCCTGATAAACTATAGGTCGATCTCGACGAGGCTACCGAGGTAGGCCCTGAGTGCCTCCTGGATAGCCTCGACGGAGATCGGGTTTCCTCCTCCTCAGGTCCCGGTGAAAAGCACACGGGTGACCGGAGCCGAGGAAGAGGAGAGCCAGCAGACAAGGGGGCCGGAGGAGAAGCTTGGCAGGCGGGCCGAAACAGAGGTCTCGGCCCGCTTATGGTGCTTCTCCTCCGGTCCTTCTTTCTAGCTTCCCTCTCCTCCGAACCACTACAGGGAGGTTGAGTCCCAGGAGGAGGAGGGGGAGCCAGAGAGGAGGTAACCGTAGACACGGTTCCCCCCGAAGGAGCGGAGGTCGGAGCCGAGTCCGAGGGCAAAAGTCCCGCCAGGACCAGCTTAGACCTCCGCTCCTTCAATGCCCTGGGGTTGAACCCTGCACAAATGGAACATCCAGAAGTGAGGTGTTCAACCCCAAGGCATCAAGACCGAGTGTGGCCATCAGCAGGGGAAAGCTTATGGCCACACTCGGAGCACTTTGAAAAAATAGCCTTAGGTTGTTCTGACATCCTAAGAGCCTAGATATTACTTAAACTAAATTAAAAAGTAAAAGTAAACTAGACACACAACAGGCCCAAACACACACTACGCTACCAGCGAGGGGAGGGAAACTAAGTAAAAAGATTAATATAACTAAACAAGTTTAACTATCAAAAAGGGAAACCTAAACTTTCACTCAAACTTTCAAAAAAAGTTAAATTTAACACTAGAAAAACTTTAGAAAACCACTTAGCTGTAGAGCTCAAGAAAACCAATCTGGTCACCAGCGCGGCAAACTAGATCTGGGGTCATGTAGGGAGAGCAAAGCATTATGGGTGAGGGGAGGAGCTGAGAGCTCGGATCCATAGCTGGAAAACCATGCCGGTTCGGATCCGATATCGGATCCATAACCCACAGGTTGCAGACAAATGAATCTCCTACTTCTGATCTCTCTTTTCCTGCTTTCAAAAGTGTTTGCAAAATATCCTATTACTTGCTAGGTAGATGACAACACTTCTTTTTCCCTATGATGAGTCTCCTGCAACACAATTACATCAAATCATCCAGTTTTAAGAAACCGTATTCTCCTTTGGTTTGCATCTGTAAGGCCATCCACATTCCAGGTTAGTATACTAATTGACATCTAACAGAGTCGTACTCAGTACACTCATAAAATATTTTGGGCTGCTTGACCTCATTACCCTTTCCTTTGTGATTTATAATTGTGTAGCAATAGTATAATACCTAAATAGTCATAACTAGCACTAAAGGAGTCTGTGAAAACAGCTGAAAAAAATCTCCAAAACAATATTCATTAAAATAGTGAGTCCATGTTCTTGTAAAGTGCTTTTGCTCAGAGTCATTGCTATTAACTGTACCCCCCCATAAACTATACGCATATCTTTTAAGTCAGTTTTCATCCAAAAGAGGTAACAGCTTGGCTTCATATAATTTGATTCCTTTTCAGATAACACTCTACCTTCAAGAGTTCCCTCTCTTAGCTCCCTGATACTTGGGCCTGTCTTATTGTATGGGCCCTCCCATTCTCTTTTCCAGGTTGCCAATTTCCTTTGGTACAAAGATCTGCAAAGTTTGCAAACAGTGGCTTAATGGGTAAAGCAATGGTCTCCTAAGCCAGGGATTGTGGGTTTGAGTCCCATCTGGGGGGACAATCTTGATAGAAGTAGAGCTTTTATGGGTGGCACAGTGGTGCAGCAGAAAGTATCGTCAGCTAACAGCAACATGTTCCCTTGTTTTGTTCTCCCCCTCTCCAAGAGGAACCTGGATGATTGGATGGGAAACAGAAAATACACCCCTGGGATCCCACCTGTGTCCCTGCTGGGCAGGGGAAACAGCTGCTGCTGACTTTGTGGGAACATGGCCAAAATTCTTGGCTATGCTTATAAGGGCCTCCAGGCCAACAGTCTAGTATCATCCTATGAACCTATAAAAGTATAAATCTTCTAGGATTTAAACTTGCTTTATGACATCCAAGCTATTTTGGCTGCTAACACAATCCATCATTTATCCTCATTAGGCATCAGGCCTGTTAACCATTGCCCCTTTCTAGTAAAGCATCTATCTCACAAATACAAACCATCACGATAAAACAGAGTTATCCTACCCTGCCCTCTCAAAATACAAAACAAGTGCCACTCAGGATCTTTTATGTCATTTTAAAATCAAATAATTTGATTTCTATCTACTCTGACACCATGCCTATTCAAGTTTCACAAAACTGCATTCCCTATCTTGTTATCAACAGAGACCTCACTTCATAAACCTCAAGCTTCTACGTCATCCTTCGAATGAAGCAAATAAAGGAACAAAAAAGAACCACTTCAGTTGTAGATGTAACAGAGGGTCAATTCACATAAGCAAAACATCACAGTCTTCCTGTTGTTTCAAAAAACTCACCAAGTCCATTAATATTGAAGTCTTTATGAAATGATATCCAAATCTACTTTGAAAATTTTACTTAACATGGCTATGAAAAAGCAAAGATATCCGAGTCATGACTTTGAATGAGTTCTAATAAACTTTCATTATACATGGGCTTCAGCTTCTTCCATTAACATGTCTAGTGAACCTTGTCGCCTTCTCTCTAGCAAGACTTTCTCAAGCCCTCTTTTCCATATCTCTCCGCTTCTGTTTTTCAGCCATTTGTTACTTAAACATAGGAAAGGTTTTGCCAGCTTTCTTTTCAAAGATGTTTCCTCATCTTCTTGGATGCATTTTCTTTTTCCAGCAATGTCTTTTTGGAGAAGTTTCCTAGCCTTTCCACTGTACTACATCTCTCTAGGTCCTCATCTTTCTGATCAGGTTTCAAATAAGTTTTTACACAATGTGGGAAAAAAATGTAATACTGTGGGATGTAATAGTTTTAAACAGAGATTAAGCAGACTTCATTTCTTGAAGAAGGGAGCAACCTTTGCTCTCTTCAATCTCATGCCCAAGGAGAAGTTGTGATCTATAAACACACAATGTTCTCCTACTCACAGAGTCTTACAGTTCTTCAATAGGAGACTTAGCTGTTGCTCTTTCAAATTAAAGTTTTGTACTTCAATAATTACTGGATGTGGAAAATACCGAGCTGGTCCTCCAAATGCATAAATATTATGGGGTCTGTCAATTAGTATTTCTTCTTCTTATACTCCTATCCACTTACTTAGCTGTTTAGTTATAAAATTCTGACAATCTCTCCCTTGAATTCATTGTGGCAAATTAGTAAATTGCATGCTTTCTCCCCTCGTCCTCTAGCTCACATACTTTGTTAGTTCATCTCTTGTAGATTCCAAATCAGTCCCTAAAACATTTCTTTTTTTCCCTCCTTTAGTACTGCTAAATTATCCACATTTGTAATTAACATGGATTTCACATCCCCGATCCTCTTATCTGTTTTTTCCATGTAGTTCAAACAGGATGTCTCCAATTTTGACCACTTTGGAATACTACCGATTCTGTTACCTAGGTCAAAATGTTTCCTTCCAAAGGTACTAGCTTACTGATCTGACATTTTTTTTTTTTGCAGAAGTATTCGATAGTTTTTCCATTTCTTATTGCTTTCCTATGCATTTTAATGCAACTCTGTGCATGTTTTCTAGCCTAGTAACAAAGTTTTTGTTTAAATTTGTATTTTATTTTATTCCAATAGTTTTAAGGGGCAAGCATATTTCCTGCAATCTACTCACACAGCACCATACTGGAGGTCAGTGGTTATTTTTTTGCTGTGACAGACTTAGAAAATTATGATAGTAAGAAAGGGTTTTCTCTTGGGAAAGGAAGGCTGCCATTAAGATGTGTCCACGAGACAACCTAGGAAAACTACCCTGTGAGAAGGAACCAGGAATGATGTCTATAGGTTTAGTTTGAAACCCAGGCTGCTGAGAAGATGCATTGTGAATTGAAGGGATAATGTGAAAGTCGGCTGAAAGAAGTTATGATTAGGCAACTGTGCAAGTAAAGGTAGATATGAATGCCTTGCAGTCTGCAAAAGGCTATAAAATGTGCTAGGCACTTGCTGAGGACTTGTGGGGTGGTAGAGAGACCAAAAGGCAAATAAATAAACTGAAAGTGCAATCCCAAGGCAAAGAATCTTAAAATACATCTGTTTACTTTTTTTGTGAACTGTGATGTCTAAATAGGCTTCCTCAGTTCTAGAGTGACGAGAAAAGCTCATCTGGATGGCAAAAAGGGGGACAGGGTTCAGCAAGGTCAGCATTTTGAATTCTGGAACAAGAAGAAAGGTGTTCGGCTTGGTAATGCCGAAAACTGGTCTCCAATTGCCTTCCTTTCTGGGATATATATATATAGATATAGATATATAGATATATATATATATATATATATATATATATATACATACACACACACATATATAAATATATATATATATATATATATATATATATATATATATATATATATATATATATATATATATATATACACATATATATAGTCTATTTCCAAACTGGAGGACACAGGGAGAGTCTGCATGCTATTTTTGAAGGAAGCCTGGTGTGGGGAGGAAGAACAGAAAGCAAGGATAGTTATAAGGTTTTCTTTTGAAAGAAGGATCCTTGAGACCCATCTCTTTACCATTTAAAAAAATCACGTTGTCATGGTTTATACTGCATGGAAGTTATTTACTGGTTGTAAAGGGTTTTCAAAAGAAAGACCCTGAACTGGTTGGGTACGTTTCTTAGTAAGTGAATAAGAGACAAAAAAAGTGTTCAATTTCTTGCATTAATTTGCCTCTCACTTCTAACTTCTTAAACACCTCAGCTAAGGAATTACCTAATAATATGCCCTTTCCATAAGGGGCATTTAAAAGTTGAGTTTTTACTTCTTCAGTGAAGCTCTGTAATATAATCCAGACTTTTTCAAGCTTGGCAATCCCAGTAGCTGAAGCACTGTGTGCAGCATGTACATCTCCATGAGCACACTTTATAGAGTCTTTAGTGACTTGGGAAGCAGAGTTAATCATCTCCAACAGACTGGATTTAGCCTGAGAGATAGGCAGGCAAGTGAAAGACTGTTTTGCATATTCTAACCCGTGTGAGAAATTACTGCAATGAAAGTCAAAGTAGAAGAAACTTTTTTTTTTTCTGCCAAGCCTATTAAAGGAATGGCTAGCCTTGTCCTTTGGGATAGGACTGGCCATAGGAAAGGTTTTTCAGTTTTATTGCTTCCGGCCGCATCTAATGAAATAATATCAGGATCTGCAGCAGGGTTCTTACAAAGAAATACATTGGCTCTCTACAGAAACTATCAGGTTTTCCTGGAGCTGGGGATTGGGGAATTGGGAGAAACTGACATGGCATTAAAGGCATCCTCCAAAGCACCCAAGACTGGTGCGATGGCTACTGGCTTGGGTGAGGTCATGCTGAAGAGCTCAATCTCTTTTCTGAATTAGATACTTCCTTCCATTCCCCTTAAAGAAATCCTTCGTTTTGGAGATGGCACCTCAAAGGAGAGGTCTTCTAGTGTAATTTGAGAGCAGTGTATCCTCAGATCCTGACTCACAAGCAATGAGATAAGAGATGAGTCGGGTACAGCCCACATCTTACTGTTCAGATTCAGAAAGACTTTCCTCTGAAGAAGGATAACTCTTCCTTTTCGAGGGGATGGAAGAGGAGGAGGCTGGAAAGGATAACTAAAGGGATCTGATGTCCTTAAATAAGCTCTGCACAAAACTAACTCAATCCTCCTAAGACATATGTGTGGGGTGGGAGCAGAAGGAGGAAAGAGGTGCTTTGTTTGCTGGGTGCTGCTCTTTGCATTCTCAAGGTATATGATCTTAGATGATGAACCCCTAAAGCTGGACTTCCATGGGCAACCAGTCATCCTACCTCACCATCAGAGAAGATTAACATTAGTTCTCCTTTGTTGGATGAATTGCCTGAAGGGATATGCAAGGTTCTGGGAACATAGTGGCCTCTGAGGTGTACATGCTAGAGGGCACTGGGAAGTGGACTGACGGCCTGAGGGCTGTATAAGCACTCCAGCAGAATCATTGGTCTGAGATGTGAATGCACAAGATCCATCACGTACCTCGCTTGTTAACTTAATTTTTCTTCTAAAACAGAGGGTGGAGGTTCTCTGCTGGGAACTGGATGACATGATAGTTTGTGCTGAATTTCTCAGATGCTTACTTTCGAGAAAAATGTTAAAGGACTTATTCTAACAGTTTTGGATGCAAAAGACAGGCAGATTTAATGCAAATGGTCATGGTATTTGCTCTGACAGGCACAAGAAATAATTTACTGAAAAATCTCTAAGAAGGAGGTGTCCTCAAGAATGTATTTATCAACCTGATGTCTTTGTAGCTGAAGCTGACTGCCAATACTATAAGCTGCCAAGCTGACATTTAGCATGAGCATATCAACAGCAAGAAGGTGCTAAGTTTTGTCATGCCCGTATATCCCTCTTACATCAGCATATACTCACATCCTAAGAGCAGATGTACATTGTGCGAGGAAGGAGCCTGAACTTTGCAAACTGGCCAAATGTAACCTTGACAGGATACATTCCACACAGTTATGGCTATTCCAACACTGAACTAACGAAGAACATTAACTGATGACTTAGCACAGTGGTTAGGTGTGCTATGCCAGTATTGCATCAGCATGGCAGCATCTGATGGGAACAGAGGATAAAATCACAAAACCCATAGAGAAGAGAGGCTTATAACTTGTTCCATTATAGTTTTTCCAGTTCTGTCATGTAATAAAAACATTTCAGGAAGGAAGAAAAAAACAAAGGCAAAACTGGGAACAAACCTTGAAAATTATAAACCGTTACAAGGTCCAATATCCTCTCTTTCTAAACATCCTATTGCAAAAAATTGCATAACTCATACAGAACATAGCAAACTACACAAATGCCACTGCTACAGAAAATATTTTAAGAATTACATATAGATTTCATACCATCAGGCAAGAATTTGCCACAGGTGGATGGGCAACTGGGTCCCTGAAAGGTCTTGCACTCTCCACTTGGAATCTTCCACATCCAGGAACTTCCCTGTGTTGTGCCCACCATCAATACCTGAGCACACGGATGCCAATCCAGCCACTGTAAGAAAAACACAAGACATCAAATATAAAGATCTACACACTCTTGCTTACTAATCCAACTCTCTGTTGCTTCTAAACTTGCTGATGCATGTTAATAAAGAATTAAAGTACAAGGATCAGGCTGGGTGTCAACAGCTAGCATAGTTCAATGTTCAGTCAGTGCAAAAATATAACAAAATGTGTTACTTGTGTCGATATAAAATATAGGATACAACAACTTCAATAGCTTTTAAACACTTAAGGTGCAAGAACAATTAATATTATGGTAAAATTGGAACAAACTCACTAGTTTAACTAGGTTTTACACAAACCTGTGACATTAAGGTCAGCCAGTACGTGCACAGCACCTGCGACAGTTGCATTAAAAGATGAATGCATCCAAGCTGAAATACTGCACACAATTATTATAAGTACAGTCATTATTATGTTTAAAAAAGACATTTTTCAGTGCAGGTTGCCACTGTTTAAACATTCATCTTTCAATGTACAATATTTTGATGCAGGATGTCTAGCTCCTTTTGTTGTACAAATAAGTATTGCAAGTATAAATGTTTCAGAATAAAAACATATCACAAAAAGAATAATTACAGTATTCACTTAAGAACAGTTCATGAATTCATTTTTTTTTAGGTACCTACTGTATCCTACTCTGGTTTGCAGGGAGCCAGAATCTAGTTTGTTGTTCAACAAGTGTAATGCTGACAACCAGTTCTGAACACATGCATGTTGATGTTCTGTGCCACCACATGTTCAGTCCTGATTAAACAGTAACATAGCTAGGGCTAGGACAGGGTAGAAGAGGCAAGCACCATGGACAAAAAGTGTTGGGTGGAGCGAGATCAGCCTATCCAGATCACTCTTTAATGCAATACCAGTCAAACCAGAGCCCTGTAGTGCTCCATGTGTAGCATAAACTATATCAAACTGCTTGCTACATTTGTAGCAAGCAGTTTGCTACACTTTAAAAGAAAAAACTTTTAGTTATGTACTCACCATAACTTCAGATGTTTGGGATCCATCTCGCCTACATTCTGACTGATGGGTTCGGAGCCGATCCCTCGGCTCCGACTCGGCACGCTTATGCCAAAGAGCGAAGTCTCTTATTGGCTGAGCTTACTATATCCCAGGATGCACCACTACCAGTCCCCCAGATCTAGTTTGTCCGCATACATGCACACACGCATGCACTGCTTATATAACATCGCCAGATGAAACAAGATAAAAACAGTAGAACTCAAACTGTTCAATCTCTTCTGATCTCCAAGGCAGGGGGAAGGAGGGTGGGTATTAGGAATGTAGGCGAGATGGATCCCAAACATCTGAAGTTATGGTGAGTACATAACTAAAAGATGTTATGTGATCCTATCTCGCCTACATTCTGACTGATGGGACAGCGTCCCTAGCACCTGAATCCTGGGTGGCTCACTGGAAAACACTCCTGAGTACCGTGGAACCAAATGATGCTCGCCTTTAGATGCCACATCCAATTTATAGTGGGAAATGAAAGTGTGCTGGTTGGACCAAGTAGCCGCAGCACAAATCTCAGAAATAGCGAGCTTGGAATGAAAAGCAATAGAAGTAGCCATAGCTCTGGTAGAGTGAGCTTTGATAGATGTTGTAAGTTGCTTATTTGAAGAGGAATAAGCCTGAGTTATGCAATCTCTAATCCATTTGGAGATAGTAGCTTTCGTGATGGTTTTACCCAATTTATTATCTGAAAAGGACACAAACAACTGGTCTGTTTTCCGAATTTGTTGAGTCCTGTCTAGATAGAAGCGCAGTTGCCTGTGAACATCCAATTTATGGAAGGTGTATTCAGCTTCATTTGAGAATTTTGGAAAGAAAACTGGTAGCTCTAGAGATTGTTGGAGACAGAGATTAGAACAAACCTTTGGAACAAAAGATGGATTAGGCCTAAGTGATACTCTATCCTTGTGAAAAATCAAGTACGGTGGTTTGATAGATAGGGCTTGAAGCTCTGAAACTCTTCTTGCAGAGGTAATTGCAACTAAGAAGGCAGTTTTCCAAGACAGATATTTTAACTCACATGTAGCAGCCGGTTCGAAAGGGGAAGATGTTAAGGCAAGAAGTACCAAATCAAGATCCCACGGAGGCACAGGATGAAAAACTGGGGGTCTTAACAGCACAGCACCTTTAATGAAAGTTTTGCATAATCTGCTGCTCATCAACGGTGGATCCATGGATTCGTGAAATTTGGAGATAGCTGCTAGTTGGACTTTAATAGTAGAGACTGAAGATCCTTGAGTAAACAAGGATGTTAAAAATTTCAAGACCTCTGGTATCGGGGCAGTGATAGGGTCCAAGCCCCTGAGTTGAGCCCAGATAGCAAACCTCTTCCACTTACTGAGGTACAATTTCTTAGTGGTGGGTTTGTGGGCCGAAGATAAAATGTGAATAACTTCCGGGTCCAAGTTGTGATTTCTGACTAAAGTCGGAAGTGGAGGAGCCAAGCTGTTAATTTCAAAGTGTGAAGGGACTGGTGTTGTCGCCCGACTGATGAATCAGCAGGTCCGGAGTTAGATCCAAAAACCAAGGACCGTCCAGAGCATGTTTCTTTAGGTAGGGGAACCATACCTGACTAGGCCAGTGCGGAGCAATTAGTATCATTGTGGACCCCAATTGGGAAGCTTTCTGGATGACTTTGGGGAGGAGTGGAACCGGAGGAAAGGCATAAAGTAGTCCTGTTGGCCAAGGTTGGGCTAGAGCATCCGTAGCTGCCTCTCCCTGACGCGGAGTCAAGGAAAAGAACCTTTTGCACTTTGTGTTTTGTGGTGTTGCAAACAGGTCGCAGCACGGGGTCCCCCATCTTCTGAAAACCTGAGCTGCTACTGTTTCGTTCAATGACCACTCGTGAGGAGAGATAATCGTCCTGCTTAATCTGTCTGCCAAAATATTGGATTTCCCTGGAATGTGGGTCGCTACCAAGAAACGGTTGGTAGCTACAGCCCATTCCCACACCCTCATGGCCTCTCTGCAAAGGAGGTAAGATCTGGTCCCTCCTTGTTTGTTTAGATACCAGACCACCGACATGTTGTCTGTGTGGATAGCGATAGTGCCTTGAGGGAGAAACTTGTGGAGGGCCTGTAGGGACAGGAGTACAGCCCTCATTTCCAATACATTGATATGGAGAAAGGTTTCGTCTGGAAGCCAAGAACCCTGAACTAACCTGCCCAGACAAAGCCCCCCCCCCCCCCACCCTGTCTGGGAGGCATCCGTTGTCAGGGTGGCCACCGGAGGGGGGATAACAAAAGGTCTTCCCTGATTCAGATTGGATGGCTGAAGCCACCAGCGGAGGTCCCGTTTGCACGTTTCTGTAATCAGTATGAGATGATTGAGGGGGAGATTCTGAAAAGACCATTGTGTCGATAACAGCCACTGAAGAATCCTCATGTGCAATCTTGCCAGTGGAACTAGGAGAACCGTGGCAGACATCGAACCTAAAAGTTGCAGGACCATCCTGGCTGGGGCTTTGGATCTTGGAAGCAGGGCTTGGACTTGACCTTGTAAAGTTTGAATCCTTTCGGTAGGAAGGAAGACGCGCATCAATTTTGAGTCTATCTCTGCTCCTATGAATCTTATGCGCTGAGAGGGCAGCAAGACAGACTTTGACCAATTGAATGTAACTCCCAGGGAAGCACCCAGGGAGATGGTGTTTTTTAGGTTGTCTATTAGTAGATGCCTGGTGGTGGCAGTCAGGAGCCAGTCGTCCAGATAGGGAAACACTTGGAATCCAAGACTCCTCAGGTGAGCAGTCACTACTGCCAAACACTTGGTGAACACCCTGGGGGCTGTGGTGAGACCAAAGGGCAGTGCACAAAATTGGAAATGACTGTCTCCCAGGCTGAAGCGCAGATACCTCCTGGACGCCTGATGTATCGGTATGTGATAATAGGCGTCCTTGAGATCTATGGAGCACATCCAAACATCCTTCTCCAACAATGGGAGAATGGATTGTAAAGTGACCATTCGAATTTGGACTTCATGACGGACTGGTTTAGTTTGCTGAGATCCAAAATTGGTCTCAGGTCCCCTGTCTTTTGGCACTAAAAGAACCTTGAGTAATTTCCGGATCCGATCTGGTCTGTGGGGACCGGTTGACGACTCCTTTTTCTAGCAGCTTTGAAGCTTCTGCGGCTGCAATTTCCCTTTGACTGGGTGGTGGGTCCGGATTTTTGGACGGTGGGGGTGAGTGTGTGAAGGGAATGGTGTAACCTCCGGCAATAATCCGGCACCCATCTGTCCTGAGTGATAGACTCCCAGGCTTTTAGGTGCTTGGCAAACGGCACCCGACTGGCTCGAGCAGCACAGCCGGGCAATCCCTCATGAAGTGTGGGAGGCTGAAGAGCCACGAAAGGACTCGCGGTCTCCAGAATTGCGGGGCCCTCTGCCGCCTCTGGGATGGCGTCTCCCAGAAAAATTTCCTCGTCCTCTGCCTCTGGAAGGGGAATCTTCCTGCTGTTGAGGAAAAAACTTCCGCGATTTGCGGAACCACATCTTCCCTCCTCCTTTAGCCTTGGGATAAGGCCGAAAGGGAGTGGAATAACGTGCACCTACGGCAGATAAAGTTTTTCCCTCTTGCTCACAGCGGGTAAGAGTGTCTTTTACCTTAGGTCCGAACAAAGAGGACCCATCAAAGGGAGCGCCGAAGGAAGACTTGAAGGCCTCCGAAATGACACAAACGGAGCCAGGCTTGTCTCCGAGAGCTACGCCTGTGCCTGCCGCTTGCCCGCCCCTTCGGCCGCATATGAAATGAGCCTCATGGACGAAGTTAGAAATCGAGGTAAGGATAGCCAACTGAGAGCTAACCGATTGGGCTAGCTGCTCAGGTAGGTTACCTGAGTGGGAATCTGACAGCTCCTTGACCAGATCCCTCTGAAGCCTGGTAAAATGTGCCAAATAATTCAGGGACCTTAGTGTAAAGGCCACTGAAGTCAGGGTGCGCTTCCGTGCATCGTCCATGCTCCTAGACTCCTTATTAGGAGGATGGACGGACGCTGAAGCCTCTGCCACGCCCTGTTGTGTAGCAGATGCCACCACCATGGCATCTACAGCCACGCCTTTGTCAAGAACTCCTTCTCGGGTGGGGCAGACAAAAATTTGTTAGGGCAAGAAGGCACTGGTTCCACAGTATCTGGATGTTCCCACCTCCGACAAACTAAGTCCAGGAGCTCATCAAGGGCGGAGACACCCAGGAGGCGGAGGGCTGAGCCCCAAAGGCCTTGAGAAGCACTGACTCATCAGCAGAGGGGGTTTGGATATCCAGCCTCGTTGTTTAAGGATCTCTAAAATGTCTGCGAATGAGACATCATCCGAGGACGACTTTGGGGACCCCTCCGCATCATCAAGATCAGTGTCCGATGTAAGAGACTCGGGGAGTCCACGTGCTTCCTCTTGCACGATCTCTTCCTTGGGGCTCCTCCGAAGACAACTCAAGAACCCTCAGGAGGAGGGGAACCCCAGTGGGGTAACCTCAGGCCCCGGGCACCGCTGCCTAGGGACAGGGGAACTGCCAAAGACCCAGTCTCCATGCCCAGGGAAGGTGCCGGTAAAGCCGAGAGATGGCGAAGAAGACTTGGCCAAGGCACTCCTCATAGCTCTGAAAGCCGGACCCCAGAATCCTGGGAGTGTCCGGTCCCGAGCCATAGCAGACGGAAGTCCCGCAGCCAAGCACCGAGAGGGAGGCTCGGAACCGACAGCATTGGTCCCAAACGTCACCCCGGTCCGGCCGAAGAAGTCCGTGCCAAACTCGGACCCGAAGGCCGGGGTTGGAGTAAGGGTCGGAGCCGACCCTAGGATCTCCACCAGCTCCATCAGCACCTGCTCAGACGGAGCCGGCGGTCGGAGGAGGAATGGCAATGGAATGGGCTATCGGCTCAAGCCAATTGGGTCGGAGCCAAACAAATTTTTGAAAGACTGGGGACTGGAACAGTCTTTGGAGCACCCTGTCTATGTCCGAATCTGACATCCTCGATGACCTAGAGGAGACTGAACGGGTTCGAGTTGGCCTCTCCACGGCCCCAAGGGCTAGGGGACCGGCTCGAGGCGACTCGATAACTATCGGCGCCGAAGGAATGCACAAACCAGTTTCCATCGGTGCCGAGAGGACTTAGGCGCCGAGGAGGAAGTGTCTGAGCGGACAACCTTCATCGGCTCCGAGATCAGTGGAGCCGATGAAGGTGACCCACCTCTCGATGCCCCAGCCATCGGCTCCGGCCAGGGGAGTCGAGACTGGAGGCATCGAGGCAGACCGTTCGCCTCGGCCCAAGTCCTTGGAGCCGAAGGAGAAGCCTGTCTATGTCTTTTGGCGGTCGGGTCCGACGGACTGGTCGGAGCCGGCGCCTTTCTTTTAGCAGGAGAAGGAGAGGATGCTAAAGCTTCTTCAAAAGAGGGTTTTATAAGGCCTTTCAATATAAGCTTATTTTTCCTCTCTTGGAGGACCCTCGAGGAAAAAGCGTGACACACGCTGCAGGACTCCTGCAAATGTTTGGCGCCCAAACAATATACACAGAGAGAGTGGTCATCCGTGATAGACATTTTAAAACTACATTTAGAGCACTTTTTAAAGCCCGAAGGCCTAGGAGCCTGAGACATTATAAGTAGAACTGAGTAACTCTCTCACCGACAAAACTCTTTGAAATATACTGACAAAGATTAACTTGCCGTTAAAAATGACAGCCCATGATAAAATTAAGGCCAACTGAAGACATACAACAGTAAATATATCTAAGGGAATCCAAGAACCCCTGAATGTTCAAAGGGATTGACTGACAGGGAAGGCCCTACAGATCAAGGGGGCCTGTAGCCAGAACAAACACCAATCACACACAAATTTTCCACAAAAAATTTTCAAAACACACACAACAGCACAGAGTAGCCGTTAAAACAGCTTTTGTTAAAGAATTAGCAAATTTCTGACAGAAAAAGTTAGTGAAAAGACACTACTTAGCTCAGCCAGCTCGAGACCACGTCTTTGCTAGTTAGCGGCAAACGAGATCTGGGGGACTGGTAGTGGTGCATCCTGGGATATAGTAAGCTCAGCCAATAAGAGACTTCGCTCTTTGGCATAAGCGTGCCGAGTCGGAGCCGAGGGATCGGCTCCGAACCCATCAGTCAGAATGTAGGCGAGATAGGATCACATAACATCTATGTTTTTAATAAAAAGTGCAGAAGCAGGGCTGTGGGCAGGGCACAGAAACGAGACCTAAACGGCTGGTAAGAGGTGGAGCATGCCTGTTGAAGGAACGGCCATTTCTTCTAATAAAAAGTGCAGAGGGAGGGGGTGGGGAGGTATGGATCTAACTGAAATAAGATGACCACTACAATGTAGCAATCTGATAATTACAGTGAAGCACTTTTTATGCTCTTCTGAGGGTGTAGGATACTTGTTTGTGGTACTAGCACAAAGTGCTTGTTCAGCCAGCTATGCTTCTGTGATTAAATATGGGATTGAGGAACCAACATTATAAAATAAATGTATATCAATTAAAAAAAATTGCAAAATATTTAACAGCAGCTACTTTGATCAAAACAGTACAAAGGGTTACAAATTAATATCTAAAGAGAACTACCAAAGCTAAAAAGGTACATAATTTACAACAAAGAAAAAGCACTTTATAAAAATAAATGTTATTGACAACTCCAATACAGATTTTAATTCTGTGGTGGCTGTTAAGGTGACATAGGTGTGAATAGGTTCAACACTGCAGCCTAGCTTGTGCTGTCATAATCTACCAAGTAAAGAAACCTAATAACCTACTAGCAGGTTTCCTGGCCTCCCTCAGGATTGTAAGCACGTCCTCTGAGTAGTGGTGTCTAAAAGGGATTAGAAGTTTATCACCCAGAGTGTTAGTGCTAACATCTGTAGGTGATGATGGATTAGAGTTCCCTTTTGTTGTGTGAGAAGGTCCACCTTGTGGGGTAACTTGCGGTGAATGCCCTTGGCTAGTGGGAGAATTAGGGGGAAACCAGTGTTGCCTTGGCCAGTAGCGGGTCACCAGCAAGACTTTTGGTTTGTCCTTCCTGATTTTCAATAGGACCTTTTGGATTAGAGGGAAGAGTGGGGAAGCATATGGAAACAGTCCCTTCCATGGAATGCTGAAGGAATCCACTCTCCAGGCAAGTGGGGAGTGATCCTTGGTGCAGAAATTGCACAACTGTCTGTTCGGGGGAGGGGCAAACAGATCCACTTGAGGAGTGCCCCACCGGTGGGCAAGGTCTAGAAAGGTCTCTCTGTTAAACATCCACTCGTGCTGTAGAGAGGATGTTCTGCTGAGAATATCTGCTTGTTTGTTGTCCTTGAGAGAGGATGTAGGAGGTCTGCAGGGACAAGTTGTGCCTGGAGGCGAGGTCCCAAATTTGTAGAGTTATTCTGCAAAGGAGGTAAGCCTTGGTCCCTCCTTGTTTGTTGAGGTATCACATAACTGTGGTGTTGTCTGTGAATATTAGAAGAGGGCCCGGGTGGAGGGTAGGAAGAAACGCCTCCAGGGCCAGAAGAACTGCAGTCATTTCCCCGACACAGATATACTTCTTTTCAAGGATAGTATTCCATGCCTCCTGAACCCTGAAACCTTTGCAGGTGGCTCCCCACCCTAGGTCTGATGCATCTGTGTGCATGAATTGGGTTAGGGAGGGGATTTGGACTGGTAACCCTTGGTTGTGAAGGATTTGTTAAATCCACCACCTTAGTTCTGATTTCAGGCAGGGCAGAAAAGGAATTTGTTTCTCCGGGGAGTGTTGATGTTGTGACCACACATTTTTGAGGTACCATTGCAACTTCCACATTTGTGCATTGTTGCTAAAGGAAACATAGGAATGGTGGCTGCCATTAGCCCCACGAGTTGCAGAACTGCCTTGCAGAAATCTGGGGTTCCAATAAAAGGGAAAGTGAGTGAAGGAGTGGACCTTTTCCTGGGGAAGAAAAGCCTGCATCAGATATGTCCTGATTCTGCAGCCCAGAAAGATTTTGTCTTGCTGTGGAAACAAGGAGGATTTGTTTATGTTGAGGGTGAAGAACAGGTTTTGAAGAAGGGTGGTGGTAAACCTGAGATGATCTTGGAGGAGGACTCCTGTCTCTGCTAGAAGGAGAATGTCATCTAGGAAGGGATAGATTTGGACACTTTGGGTCCTGCTGGGGCTAGGCATTTTGTGAATACCCTGGGTGCAGTAGACAAACCTAAGGGCAAGGCTGAAAATGAGAGCATGGTCCAGTGAAATGCAAGAATTTTCTGTTGGAGGGTTTTACTGGGATATGGAGATAAGCCTCCTTTAGATCCAGTGTGGCCATGAATGCCTGGGCTAGGATTAGAGGGAGAAGAGTTGGAAGGGAAAGCATTTTGAATGATGGAACTTTTAGAAATTGGTTTAGGAAGGACAGATCCAGTATAGGTCTCCAAGGCCCATCCTTTTGGGGGACCAGAAAGAGTCTTGTGTAAAACCTTTTTCCTTCCTGTCCTGGAGTAACAGGTTCTATTGTTCCTAGTTTTTGGAGGTCTAGAAGAATGTGACGCAGGAGGTGGGATTTGATTTTTGGGTGGAAAGGGAATGGTCCTTAGGATGAGTTTTTCTCTCCAAGAAATGAAGTATACATTTTGAATGATAGTTAGTACCCACTGGTCTGTTATGATGGTTTTCCAAAAATGGTAGATAGTGGGGTAGGCAGACTGACAAAGACAGATAGGCAAGGCAGTCATGCATTGTTGGGTGCATTTCTATCCTGAAATGGCTGTCTAGGAGTCGGTTGAGAGGTAACAGGTCTGGAGTAGGTTTGCCTTCTGGTTCCTCTTCTGTGCCTGGTAGAGGGGGGTGGCAGAGGAAGGAGTTCTCCTGACCAATGAAGGTTTTGCAGGGTAATTCCTGTAAAACTTAGGAATAGGGGACACAAGTAAATGCCTGATGTCCTGCAGATCTTTACTTGTCTCCAGCAGGTTTTTAAAAGTTCTGCAGATTGTTTACCAAACAAAAGGTTATGGTCTAATGGGGTGTCCATAATTTTAGTTTTGAAGTCCTCAGGGAGTGGTTGTAGGCAAAGCCAAGAATATTTGCAGAGAACAGAAGCAGATGCTGCCAACCTAGAAGAGGCCTCTGCTGTGTCATAACTGCACCTAATGGAAAGTCGGGCTACCTGTGAAGCCAGAGACGGTTTAGATGCTATGTCAGATTTAGTAGGGCAGTCAGGTGTGGCAGCCAGGAGATTGGAGGCTTGTGAAACAAGGTCCAGGGCATATTTTATCAAGTGCGTCTGGTAACTGATAGCAAGGAAAGCCAGGGTGGAGGAGGAGTACACTTTTTTCCCCCAATCCTATCCATACTTTTGTTGTCTTTATCGGTAAGCAGAAGAGATGCAGAGGGAATTAGTATAGATTGCTTGTCAGGAGAGACAGCAACAACTGCAGGGTTTGCCGGGGGGGTGTTAACTAAGAAATTTTGCTCGTCGGGTATCTTATAAAACCTGTCTGGTCTTTTAGGCGCAGGTGGTTGAGAGTCAGGATTCTTGGATGCAGAGGTGAAAGCATCAAGACAGGTGGGATGGCTGATGGGGAGGGTGATTCCACTTGAAGGAGTTCAAAATACCTCCTCTGGGTATCAGTCATCTGGGTAGCGTACTATTTGAAGTACTCTTTCATCTTCACCAAAGATAATGTCCTCTGGTGGGGAGTCCCCTTCAACAGATTCCTCATCTGGGGAATAATACTCCAAAGGAGAAGCAATCTGAGAAGCATAACAGATGGACTCTTCCGAAGAAGAGTAGTAAGATTCTAGTCCCTCCTCTCCTTCTTGAGTAGTGTGCAAAGGGAGAAAAGTGGCAGAGGCAGGCCTAGGGCTAAGCACTGGGATAGTGGAGGGTGAAGAGGATGTGGGCCTGAGAGCCATAAAAGGCTGCATCAAAGAGTTAGTGAATGACTGCCAGTCTAGAACTCCTTCAGGATTAGGAGTCAAATGCTTAGCTTTTTGTTTTCACTTAGTAAGAGGCAACTAGGTAGGCCTGGAAATTTTGGCCTTTTTCCGTGGTGGTTCATTCGGAATGGCCGAATCCGGATCCATCCTAAGCACAAGCTTTTTGAGACGTTGGTTCTCTATATACAAGTTTAGTGTGGCCAAACGGTTGCAAAGGGTCTTTGGTATAAAAGCTTGGCAAATGGAACAAGCAGTATGATCGTGTTCCTTTCCTAGATAAAGAGGCAATGGTTGTGCGTATCTTTATGTGGTATCTGACGCCCACAATGGCATTTGCCTTTCTTAGCTGAAATCGGCTAATAATAAGTACAGCTAACCAAGCTCAAGCAAAAAGAACAGAAAATTTTCCCCAACTGGGTACTTAGCTTTTTAGAAGTCTTCGGGTTTAGGAGCAAAGCGAGTGATGTGACATCATCTGCGGCCGAAAAGGTCTGAGGTCTGTGCGTGCAGATGTCACATTTAAGGTCCCTGGTTTATGGCATTATATATGAAGACCCACGCACCTACAGCAACCAGGCTTAAGCTTTTGTATAGGAGCCAACATTTGGGTTGCCTGAGGTGGGAAACCCCACAATAAGAACACTGCAACATAGGAATAGAAGGATATTCTGTTTTCCACACATAATACATTATTTACTTAAAAAAATAACTGGAATCAGAATCACTATCAGGCATGATTTTACATATATGGAAGGTGAAACATTGTTGAACAACAATTTTGTCAACATATATACAGTTACAGAGTCTGGGTGACTAAACAGATCGTCAACAAAAGTAGCAGATTGGAAGATTCTCACAGATGAGGAATTTGCCCTTTCCCTGAGAAATGTGCAATCTTGGACTTAGAATATATAAATAACAGGGTTGTGGGGGTGGTGCAAGTGGGCTTGCCTCCTTACAAAAATGATGTTTTATTTTTAATTTTGTTTTAAGGCTTTTGAATGCACAGAGATTGATGCTTGGTTATCCTGTCGTCAGGCAGTCCCGCAGTTGGCCTGAATTCCAAAGTCTTTGTCCGGCATCGGTTGCTGTTGCTTCTTCCCTGACGTCAGTGCGCCAGGGGTATATAAGAGGCATCCAACGCCATTTTCTTCAGTTTTTCTTGCCCCAGATGTCAGGTGCCCCCCCCAAAAGGTGGTCAGTAGATAGCACCAATAATAAAAGTTTAGCACAAACAAAAACATCCCTCCAGCTATAAGCAAATACACCACAAAGGTTGTATCAGATTTTAAGGTATTGAAAGGTTTTAGTTAGGTCAGAGGGGATGGAGGGAGGGAAACCTGGACTGCAGCAGGGTATACACTCGAACATCTACATTTATGGTAGGTACAAAACTGTACTATGTTCATCGTGTTACCCTGCTGCAGTCATCACACTTGGGTAGAATCCCAAAGCTAAGGATGGGAGGTGGAGTCAAACAGGGTTAGAGGAGGCTAGAAGGCCCTGCAAAACTGCAGTGGCGAAGCCAGCACTAGTCTTAGAGTAAAGTGGTGTTTGGTGAAGGTGTGTACTGAACTCCAAGTTGCAGCTTCCAGAATATCCTTGGTTGACACTACCCTGAGGAAGGCTGTAGTTGTAGCTGCTGCCCTGGTGGAGTAGAGCCTTATGCTAGCAAGAACTGGTTTTTCATGATGGGTGTAGCAAAAATGTATGCAATGTCCTACCATTTGGAAATCGTCTGTTTTGAGATAGCTTTTCCTTGTGACGCTGTAGCATAGGATACAAAAAGTTGGTCAGATTTTCTGAAAACCTTCGTTTTATCCAAGTAGTAACGTAGTTGCCTGTGAATGTCCAAGGAATGCAGGAGTCTTTCTCCTTTGTTCTGTGGATTTGGAAAGAAGGTGGGTAAATGGATGGTTTGATTTAGAGCCACACTGGATACCACCTTTGGCATAAAGGAGGGGTTAGTTCATAGAGAAACTCTGTCTTGATGGTTTGATTTAGAGCCACACTGGATACCACCTTTGGCATAAAGGAGGGGTTAGTTCGTACAGAAACTCTGTCTTGATGAAAAATGAGGAAAGGTTCTACTGCCATTAGTGCCTGTAGCTCTGAGACTCTTCTGGCTGTAGTAATTGCTAGCAGCAGGGCAGTCTTCCATGATATAAACTTTAAGTCAGCTGAGAAAGCTGGCTCAAAAGGTGGCAGCGTAAGTTTTTCCAAAACAAAATTGAGGTCCCAAGTTGGTGTTGGCGCTCTCCTGGGAGGCCTAATGTTTTTGGCCCCTCTGAGAAACTGCCTTAGAAGTGGATGTGAAAATAAGGGAGGATCCGTGTTGTAGTGAGCTGAAATAGCTGAGGCGTGGATTTTAATAGATGAAAAAGAAAGTCCTTTGTGTAGCATCTCAGTTAAATATTGTAGAATCTGAGGTATGTCCGACTGAAGGGTATTTTGGCCTTTAGCTTGGTTCCAGGCGCAAAATCTTTTCCATTTGTCTGAGTAGGCTTTCCTGGTGCTGGGCCTCCTGGCCTCCAGAATGACATCCATAACAGCTTGTGAAAGAGGAGTTGGCTGGTTGCTTAGGTGATTTGCCATGCAGCCAAATTTAAGGTTTTGAGCTGGCTGTGTAGAATCTGACTGCCTTGCTGTGTGAGCAGATGAGGAATTTGTGGTAAAATCCATGGTGGGCCCTGGGCCATGTTCCTTAGTAATGGGTACCAGTGCTGGCATGGCCAGTCTGGGGCAATGAATATCATTCGGGGTCTCTCCATCCTGACTTTCAGCAGCACCTTTGTGAGAAGGGGCAATGGAGGAAAGGCATATACTTTCAGCATTTTCCAAATGAATGAGAGTGCGTCCACTTTCCAAGCTTGATGGTGAAATGTCCTTGTGCAAAATTTTGATAGCCGATAGTTTTGGGGGTTGGCAAACAGGGTTGGCAAACAGGTCTATGTCTGGGCGCCTCCATTTTTGAGTTATCATTGCAAATACTTGTGGATCCAGTTCCCACTCGTGGGGATCCATGATGTTTCTGCTTAGGTCGTCTGCTAATGTGTTCTTTTTTCCTGGCAGGAATTGAGCTTTTAATTGAACTTGGTAAGCCAGTGCTGTGTTCCACAAGGACATTGCTTGCCTGCATAGAGGGTAGGAGTGTGTACCCCCTTGTTTGTTTATGTACCACATTACTGTGGTGTTGTCTGTTCTTATTATAAGTTGTCCTGGATGTAAGAGGTCCTTGAAGGCTGCCAGCATTCTGTACAGCTAGCATTTCTTTTTGATTGATGTGCAGATTCCTTTGATCTGCAGTCCATATGCACTGAACGCACCGTCCTGCCATGTGTGCCCCCCAGGCATAGTCCGATGCATCTGTTGTCATAGTTTGCCTGGCTGGGGGTAAGGTGAAAGGCTGACCCTTGTTGAGGTGACATGCCTGTGACCACCATAGAAACTCCTGTTGAAGGCAGGGAATGAGAGGTATCATTGTTTCCAAGCTGTGGCTGTGTTAAATCCATACGCTTTTCAGGTACCATTGTAATTTCCTCATATGCAGTTTTGTAAATGGTATTAGTAGTATGCAAGATGCCATGAAGCCCAAGGCCTGCAGAATTTTTCTTGCAGGGAGTTGGGTCTTTGTTGCCATTATTTTGAAGTATTGAGTTAGTTTTAGTGGTTTGTCTGGCGTCAGATAAGCCATCTGGGTTGCTGTATTCAAGCTGGCACCCAGGAATGTCATATTTTGTAAGGGCACTAGTTTTGATTTCTTTTCGTTTACTGTGTACCCTAGGCAACTTAGAAGGTGTTTTACAAAAGTCAGATGTTGTAAGAGAATGTCCTTTCTTTCGGCTTGGATGAGGCAGTCATCCAGGTATGGGTATATTTTAATTCCTCTTTGTCTGCAGTATGCAATTACTGGTGCCAGGCATTTTGTGAAGACCCTGGGCACAGTAGATAAGCCAAAGGGCAGTGCAGAGAATTGGTAATGGGTTGAACCTGCAATGAAATGGAGGTATCTTCTGCAATTTTGTCTGACAGGGACATGCAGGTATGCCTCCTTGAGGTCCAACGTTACTAGCCAAGCTTTCTTGCCCAACATGGGAAGAAGCTGCTGTAGTGTTAGCATCTTGAATTTGGGTACTTGCAAGAAGGTGTTTAGAATTGAAAGGTCCAGAATGGGTCTCCAAGCATTGTCCTTTCTGGGGACTAGAAAGAGCCTGGAGTAAAATCCTTGGCCTTGCTCCTGTGTAGGTACCAGTTGAATGGCTCTTATGTTCATGAGAGCTGTAATTTGTTTTTGTGCCTCTGCCATTGATTTTGTGGCAGGTTTGGCATTTCTTTTATCCTTGGCAAGGTTTGGAAATGGAATCTGTATCCTTCTGAGATAATGTCTAGGACCCATTTGTCCTTTGTGACGATGCGCCAGTTGTCTGTAAAAAATGCTAATTTTCCTCCCAAGGGAGCTGCCAAGAGAGTTTTGCTTGGCAGTTTGAGGTTTAAGTCATTGTGTTTGTCTTCTAGTAGTTTGGGACCTGTCTTCTCCTCCTTTCTGTGTTGCAGTGCCCCATTGGCGAGGTTTGTAAGGGATTTGTGCTTATCCTCTGCCCCTTGGGCGTCTGTATTTACCCTTCTGTGGTCAGTCAGAGGTTGGAAAGGACCAATTTTTTGTTGGCCAATTTCTGCTGAAGCGTGGGGGTTGTACCTGTAAGAAATCTTTGACCATCTGCATAGATTTTGCCTTATCCTCCATTTTCTTTAAAAACTCTTCTGCTTTAACCCCAAATAAAACATCCTGCTGTAAGGGTGCCATCTAGTAACTTTGCTTTAACATGATCAGGCACAGTTTGTTCCTTTAACCAAGCATGCCTACGTATAACAGACCCAGTAACAGCTGCTCTAAAGGAAGCTTCCAAGGAATCAAATCCACATTGTAAAGTATGTTTGCCCACCTGTTCAGCTGCATGCAACAGATCCTGCATTTCCTTGAATTCAGACTGTTGAGGGTGCATGCTCATCTTTTGTTTTATTTGAGACATTAGGAATTGCTGGTATTTCAGCATGTAAAATTGACAATTTAGTGCTCTCATAGCTAGAGTAGCTGAGGTGTAAACCTTCTTCCCCCACTTATCTAGTGCTCTGGAGTCCCTTTCAGATGGTACAGGATTTTTAGCCATAGAAGCCTTAGCCCCCTTTGTGACCCTGGGAGATGATCTCTGGGTCAGCAACAGGGCTTTTGTAAAGGAATTTGTGCGAGTCAGGCACTCTATAATATATATCTGGTTTGGCTGGAGCAGGAGGCAGAGAATAGTACAGTTTTGTACCTACCGTAAATGTAGATGTTAGAGTGCTAATACAGCTGCAGTCATAACAGATGGGTTCTCCTGCCGTCAGGTGGGTCCTCGGTTGGCCGAATTCCAAAGTCTAGGTCCGGCATCGGTTGTCATCGCTTCTTCCCTGACGTCAGTGCGACAGGGGTATAAAAGAACCAGCCGACACCATTTTCTTCAGTTTTTCTTGCCCCAGATGTCAGGTGCCCCCAGAAGGAAGGCAATACATAAATTTGTGTAATAAAGCACTGCAATATAATCAAAATACAGTAGTTGCAAGCAAATACACCATAAATGAATAACCCAATCAGGTTTGTATGAGGATGTGTTAGCCTATAGGCCTGTCCCAAGAGGGGAAGGAGGGAGGGAAACCTGGACTGCAGCTGTATTAGCACTCTAACATCTACATTTATGGTAGGTACAAAACTGTACTATGTTCATCGTGAATACAGCTGCAGTCATAACAGATGGGTAGAATCCCAAAACTAAGAAAGGGGTGGTAGGCACTAGGTGGAAAGTACAGTTTTGTACCTACCATAAATGTAGATGTTCGAGTGCTAATACAGCTGCAGTAATCACAGATGGGTTCTCTGCCATCAGGCGGGTCCTCGGTCGGCCGAATTCCAAAGTCTAGGTCCGGCGTCGGTTGCTGTCGCTTTCTTTCCTGACGTCAATGAGGCAGGGGTATATAAGACACAGCCGACGCCATTTTCTTCAGTCTTTCTTGCCCCAGATGTCAGGTGCCCCCAGAAGGAAGGCAATACATAAATTATATTTATATACATGCAATGCAATATAATCAAAAATCATTAGTTGCAAGCAAATATACCATAGAAGGATAGCCCAATCAGGATGTATGAAGAGGGGTTAGGCCCTAGGCCTTTACCAAAAGGGGAAGGAGGGAGGGAAAACTGTACTGCAGCTGTATTAGCACTCGAACATCTACATTTATGGTAGGTACAAAACTGTACTATGTTCATCGTGCATACAGCTGCAGTAATCACAGATGGGTAGAATCCCAAAGCTACGCACAGGGTGGTAGGCACTAGGTGGAACTGGGATGAGCCAGAATGCCCTGCAACACAGCAGTGGCAAAGCCTGCTCTAGTTTTGGAATATAAAGGCAGGTGGTAGTGTTTTGTGAAGGTATGCACAGAACTCCAAGTGGCTGCCTCCAAAATATCTTTGGTAGGAACTCCTCTGAGGAAGGCTGTAGAGGTAGCTGTGGCCCTGGTGGAGTGGGATCTTATGCCTGTAGGGACAGATTTTCCATGATAGGAGTAACAAAACCGTATGCAGTGGCCTATCCATTTTGAAATTGTCTGTTTGGTAACAGGCTTCCCTTGAGCTCCTACAACATAGGACACAAAAAGTTGTTCTGATTTCCTGAAAGGCTTTGTTCTGTCCAAATAATAACGTAGCTGTCTATGGATGTCTAAGGAGTGTAACAGCCTTTCCCCTTTGTTTTGAGGATTGGGGTAAAAGGTAGGTAAGTGTATGGCTTGATTTAAAGCTACCCTGGATACCACTTTAGGCATAAATGACGGGTTGGTTCGAAGGGAAACCCTGTCCTGATGGAAGATGAGAAAGGACTGCACAGCCATGAGGGCTCGTAGTTCCGAAACCCTACGAGCTGAGGTAATGGCCAGAAGGAAGGCTGTTTTCCAGGACAAATATTGCAAATCCGTTGAGGCAGCTGGTTCAAAGGGAGGCAATGTTAATTTTTCTAGAATGCAATTAAGATCCCAGGCTGGCATTGGTTGTTTCCTTGGTGGTCTTATATTCTTAGCCCCTCTGAGGAACTGTCTTAAGAGTGGGTGAGAGAATAAGGATGGATCAGTGTTGAATTCTGCAGAAATGGCTGAGGCATGGATTTTTATGGAGGAAAATGAAAGTCCACTGTTCAGCAGCTCGGCTAGATATTGTAATACCTGAGGCAAATTCAGTTTTCTAGGGTCCTGGCCTTTTTTCTCATTCCAAGAGCAAAACCTTTTCCATTTTACGGAGTAAGCCTTTCTAGTAGATGGCCTTCTGGCCTCCAAAATGACATCCTGCACCTCTTTGGGGAGTAGGGTCTGTTGCGGTGTTAAGGAATTTTCCATGCAGCGAGGTTGAGTGTTTTCAGCTGACTGTGAAGAGTTTTGTAGCTGTGCTGAGTCAGCAGAAGAGGTATTAGAGGTAGGGACCAAGGAGGAGTATGTGTTAGGCTCCTCAGAAGTGGGTACCAGTGTTGTCTTGGCCAGTCTGGAGCAATCAGTATCATCTTCGGTCTGTTTGCTCTTGCTTTCAAGAGTACCTTGGGCAGAAGAGGCAGAGGTGGGAAAGCGTAAACTGTCCATGCTGTCCAACTGAATGAAAGGGCGTCCACTCTCCAGGCCTTTGGATGAAAGGTCCTTGAACAGAACTTTTCCAATTGATGATTCCTGTGGGAGGCGAAGAGATCTATGTCTGGCCTTCCCCACGCTTGGATTATCTTTGTAAACACTTGAGGATGCAACTTCCATTCATGTGGATCTGTCATATTTCTGCTTAGATTGTCTGCCAGCATGTTTTCCAAACCTGGCAAGTACTGTGCCTGAAGTTCGATTTGCCATTCCAGAGCCAAGTTCCAAAGTGTCATGGCTAGTCTGCACAGGGGTATGAATGTGTTCCTCCTTGTTTGTTTATGTACCACATTACTGTGGTGTTGTCTGTTCTTATCAGTAATTGTCCTGGATGCAGGAGGTCCTTGAAAGCTGTAATTGCATTTATCACTGCTAGCATTTCTTTCTGATTGATGTGAAGGTGCTTTTCCTTTTGGGACCATTTGCACTGAATGCACCTGTCTGTCATGTGCGCCCCCCCAGGCATAATCTGAGGCGTCTGTTTTGATGACTTGATTTGCTTGAGGCTTGCAGAATGGGAGACCTGTGTTTGTTTGACATGCTTGGGCCCACCATAGAAATTCCTTTTGCAAACATGGAATTATTGGTATTATTGTTTCCAAACTGTGGCTGTGTTGAGACCATAGGTTTCTTAGGTACCATTGAAGTTTCCTCATATGCAACTTTGCACATGGGATTAAAAGAATGCAAGATGCCATGAAGCCCAGAGCCTGCAGGATTTTCCTTGCAGTAAGCCTGGTACAATTTGCTAGTATTTTGAAGTACTGAGTTAGTTGCCCCTGTTTTTCTGGCGTAAGATAGGCCATCTGGGTGTTTGTGTCCTACTGCCTTGGGACCCTGGGATATAGTTTCGGGGTCTGCAAGTGGGGCCTTGTAAAGGTGGTGATGAGTATCTGGCACCCTGTAAAATATGTCTGGTTTGGCAGGGGCTGGGGGTAAAGAATCTGGAGCGGAGCAGACATCATTGAAAGCATCATCCACCACAGAGAGAACAGGAGGTATAGCTAAGGGCCTGTGCTGGGGGAGGTGCAGAAAGGTCCTAAGTCTTTTTCTGGAGTCTGAAAAATCCTGTTGCTGCCATTGGAACTGCTCTCGCATGGCATGTAAGGTTTCCCAGAGGAGAATTCTTTTGTGGGGAAGCAGCTGGAATGGATTCTTCAGCATCAGAATCTTCAAAATTGGAGAAAGGAGCCTCTGGCTGGTCAGTTATGTCTGATTGGTCAACAGAATCATCAGAGGACACTGGCTCCAGGGCTCTGCCCTAGGTCTCTTCTCTGGGGCTGAGAGGCCCTGTCTGGGTGAGATTGAGATCCTGAAATTAAATCTTCTGCCAAAGTAAGCATTTGAGAACTAGAAGGGCCTGGTTGTGGGGGGTTTAACAGGCACTGTCTTAGTAGTCTTGGCTGCTTTAGCCCTGCGAAGGCCTTAATGGACATGGCTGCTGGAGGCCTAGCAGCACCACGCCGGGGTAGAGACATCCAAGGAATGGTGTCTGATAAGTCAGTGGCAACCACCATAGTGGATAAAATTTCTGAGGCCGATTCAAGAGTGCAGGGCCTCAGTTGTAGAGATAGGTTCAGCTGTACTTTGATCAGTTTTCTGGTTTGAAACCGACACTCAGCGGTTTGCTTAACCATGATTTCGGCCGAACCAAGGACCGCGACTGGACCGCGAGTGTCGGTCTTTATCTTTGCGCTTTTGGCAGATTGGGTAGTCGGAGGATCCGGCATAATGTACGTAAAATCAGAACCAAAACTGTTCTTAACTACCCCGCCGACGCCAAGCCGCTCGCCGGTTGAAAGAAGCACAGGCTGAACAGGCTGCTACGCCGCGGGCTGGGCCTAAACAAGGCAGACAATAAGAGTGGAAATCTTTATGAGGTATTTGTTTCCCACACGAACAGCTTCTGCTGGGCAAGAAAGACTGAGGAAATGGCGCCGGCTGATGCTTTTATACCCGAAGACCAACAGAGATGATGTCGGGTGAAGTGCGACATCAGCCGAAGCCGGACCCGGACTTTGGAATCCGGCCGACTGAAGGGCTGCCTGACGACAGGACAACCCAGTTGTTATGACTGCAGATGCATCCATGAAGGACATCTGATAGTGAATTGAACCTGCAAGAAATCTGAGGTATCTTCTGCAGCTTTGTCTGATTGGGACATGCAGTTATGCCTCCTTGAGGTCCAATGTTACCAGCCAAAACTCCTTGCCCAGCATGGGAAGAAGCTGCTGTAATGTGAGCATCTTGAATTTTGGTACGAGTAAGAATGTGTTTAGGATGGATAAGTCCAAAATGGGTCTCCAGTCGGTTCCTTTCCTTGGTACCAGAAATAGCCTGGAATAAAAACCCAGACCTTGTTCGTGAGTAGGTACCTCTTGAATAGCTTTCATGTCTATGAGCTTTGAAATTTGTAGTTGTGCCTCTGCCCTTTGATTGTGTGGCAGGTTTGGCATGCCTCTCATTTTTGGAAGAGTGTGAAAATGAAATATGTAGCCTCTGTTTATAACGTCCAGGATCCATTTGTCTGTTGTGACAATATGCCAATTTCTTATAAATAATGCCAGCTTTCCTTCCAAGGGTGCTGCCAGCTGAGACTTGCTTGGCATGGAAAGGAGGAAGTCATTGGGTTTGTTTCCTGTATTGTTGTGCACTGTCTTCACCTCTTGGTGCTGGAGTTTGCCATTGCCTGCCTCTATATGATCCTTGTGATTGTCCTCTGCCCCTGTGCCTGTATCTACCTCTTTGGGGCTTGTCCGTGGCTGGAAAGGACCAGTTTTTAGAAGGCCAACTTCTGCTAAAACGTGGTGGTTGAACCTGTAGAAAAGCTTTGACAGTTTGCATAGATTTGGCTTTTTCTTCCATTTTCCGTAGTATCTCCTCAGCATTAGTACCAAATAGCACATCCTTTTGTAAAGGAGCATCTAGTAGTTTAGCTTTCACATGATCAGGCAAGATTTGTTCCCTAAGCCAGGCATGTCTACGAATGACTGATCCTGTAACAGCAGCTCTACTTGAGGTCTCTAGGGCATCATAGCCACATTGTAAGGTGTGTTTACCCACTTGTTCTGCACTATGAATCATATCCTGCAACTCCTTCAAATCTGGTTGTTCAGGTTGAGACATTTTATTTCTTAATTGTGATAACAGAAACTGCTGATATTTAAGCATATGAAACTGACAATTTAAGGCCCTCATGGCTAGGGTGGCCGAGGTATATACCTTTTTTCCCCACCTTTCTAAGGATCTAGACTCTCTTTCAGAAGGTAGTGGATTCTTAGCAGTAGAGGCCTTCATTCCCTTGGGGCCTTGAGAAATTGTTTCAGGGTCAACATTATGGCTTTTGTAAAGAAATCGGTGGGAGTTAGGAACTCTGTAGTACCTATCAGGCTTGACTGGGGCAGGAGGCAGGAAATCCGGATTAAGGCAAGCCTCCGAATAAACATCATCAAGTATGTCCAAGACAGGAGGTATCGCCAGAGGTCTGTGCTGAGGTAACAAAAGAAATTCCCTAAGTCTTTTCTTGGAATCAGAAAAGTCTTGGCCTTCCCAATGGAAGTGTAAAAGAAAAATCCTCTGGAGGAGATACAGAAGGAATGGACTGCTCTGAATCAGAATCTTCAAAAGGGGAGTAAGTGTGTTCCTCTACATCAGAATGTTCTGAAAAAATGGAGCCCTGATCAGAAGAGGGAGAATCTTCCTCCACTCTGGGTCTCTTGTCTGGAGGGGGTTGGGAACCCCTGATAAGAGTAATTAAATACTCAGCCATTTTAAGCATCTGCTTTTTAGGCATGGGGCCTGGAGATGGGCCCTGTGCAACAGGCCTCTTGGGATGCCTGGCTGATTTGGACTTAGTAAAGGCCTTAATGGTAAAGGAAGATGAGGGTCTAAAGACACCATGGGTGGAAGTGGACCTGTCCACATTAGGAGGCTCAACGCTCACAGTGGCTTCGGTGGTTGTAGTCTGGGTATGGGCCGAGGTACCTGCAGTCTCGGTTACAGAAGACACCGCCAAAGAAGTGTCGTCGGTAGTCAGGGACTGCATAGGCGTCTCGCTGAGAACCGGACCACGTGTAGCCGGATTTGGCGTGGTGTCGGTGGAGACCGCGGACCTCGCGTGTCGGTCCTTGTCCTTGCTTTTGGACAAAACGGTAGTCGGAGTCTCCGGCGACATTTTATAATCAAAGGCTTTACCAAAAGGTGTTGCGAACTCCGCCCGCTTAATAGTGCGTTATTGAAAGTAGCGCAAAAGCGACAGCCCGAGGCGCCGTGGTCTGGGCCTAAACAAGGTATGCAGAGGGAATGGAAATCGTTATGCGGTATTTGCTTCCCACAAGAAATACAATTGTTAACTTTTTCTGACATCGGTCTGAGGCAAGAAAAGTTTCCCCAATGGGGTACTTAGCTTTAAAGAAGACTTTGGTTTCCAATTTTTCGTAAATTCAGGAGCTGGCCGACTGGCACTTGCGAACTGCTTCTGCTTCGGGCACCGCGTGGCAAAAAAGACTGGAGAAAATGGCGTCGGCTGTGTCTTATATACCCCTGCCTCATTGACGTCAGGAAAGAAAGCGACAGCAACCGACGCCGGACCTAGACTTTGGAATTCGGCCGACTGAGGACCCGCCTGACGGCAGAGAACCCATCTGTGATTACTGCAGCTGTATGCACGATGAACATCTAGGAGGAGCCAGGATGCCCTGCAAAACTGCAGTGGCAAAGCCTGCTCTAGTTTTCGAGTAGAATGGTAGGTGGTAGTGCTTGGAGAAGGTATGCACAGAACTCCAAGTGGCTGCTTCCAAAATATCTTTGGTAGGAACTCTCTGAGGAAAGCTGCAGAGGTAGCTGTGGCCCCTGTGGAGTGAGATCTGATGCCTGCAGGTACAGTTTTGCCATGAAAAGAATAGCAAAAGCGTATGCAGTGGGCTATCCATTTTGAGATTGTCTGTTTCGAAATTGGCTTTCCTTGAGCTCCTACAGCATAGGACACAAAGAGCTATTCTGATTTTCTGAAAGGCTTTGTTCTGTCCAGATAATAACGTAGTTGTCTGTGGATGTCCAAGGAATGTAGTAATCTCTCCCCTTTTGTTTTGAGGATTAAGATAAAAGGTAGGTAAGTGTATGGCCTGATTCAAAGCTACCCTGGATACCACTTTAGGCATAATGGACAGGTTGGTTCATAAGGAAACTCTGTCCTGATGGAAGATGATAAAAGGCTGCACAGCCATGAGAGCTTGTAGTTCTGACACTCTACGAGCTGAAGTAATAGCCAGAAGGAAAGCTGTTTTCCAGGACAAATATTGCAAATCTGATGAGGCAGCTGGCTCAAAGGGAGGCAAGGTCAGTTTTTCCAGAATGAAATTGAGATCCCAAGCAGGTATTGGTTGTTTTCTTGGGGGTCTTAGATTCTTAGCCCCTCTGAGGAACTGTCTTAAGAGAGGGTGAGAGAATAAGGGTGGATCAGTGTTGTATTCTGCAGAAATGGCTGAGGCATGGATTTTGATGGAGGAGAATGAAAGTCCACTGCTTAGCAGCTCAGCTAAATACTGTAGTATTTGAGGTAAATTCAGTTTTCCAGGATCCTGGCCCTTTTTCTCATTCCAGACACAAAACCATTTCCATTTTGAGGAGTAAGCTTTTCTAGTTGACTGCCTTCTGGCCTCCAAAATGACATCCTGCACCTCCTTGGAGAGTAGGGTCTGTTGTGATGCTAAGGAATCTTCCATGCTGCTAGATTGAGTGTTTTTAGCTGGCTGTGAAGAGTGTTGAAGCTGTGCTGAGTCAGAAGAAGAGGCATTAGTGGCAGGGTCCATGGTGGGGAATGCGTCAGGCACCTCAGGAGTGGGTAACAGTGTTGTCTTGGCCAGTCCGGAGCAATGAGAATCATCTTTGGTCTGTCTGCTCTGGTTTTCAATAGAACTTTGGGCAGCAGAGGAAGAGGTGGAAAGGCATAAACTGTCATTGATGTCCAACTGAAAGAGAGAGCGTCCACTCTCCAGGCCTTTGGATGCAAAATCCTTGAGCAGAATTTTGTCAATTGGTGATTTTTGTGGGAGGCAAAGAGATCTAATGTCTGGCCTTCCCCATGCTTGGATTATTTCTGCAAAAACGTTTGGATGCAACTTCCATTCATGTGGATCTGTCATATTTCTGCTTAGGTTGTCTGCCAGCGAGTTATCCTTGCCTGGCAAGTACTGTGCTTGTAGTTCGATGTGCAAGTCCATGGCCATGTTCCAAAGTGACATGGCCAGTCTGCATAGGAGGTATGAATGTGTTCCTCCCTGTTTGTTTATGTACCACATAACTGTGGTGTTGTCCGTTCTTATCAATAGTTGACCTGGTTGCAGAAGGTCCTTGAAAGCTATAATAGCATTTATTACTGCTAGCATTTCCTTTTGATTGATGTGAAGGTGCTTTTCTTTTTGGGAACAATTGCCCTGAATGCACCGATCTGTCATGTGCGCCCCCCAGGCGTAATCCGAGGCGTCTATTGCGATGACTTGATTTGCTTGAGGCTTGCTGAATGGAAGACCTGTGTTTGTTTGGCATGCTTGAGCCCACCACAGAAATTCCTTTTGCAGACATGGAATTAGTGGTATTATTGTTTCCAAACTGTGGCTGTGTTGAGACCATATGTTTTCAGGTACCATTGAAGTTTCCACATATGCAGCTTTGCACATGGGATTAGTAAGATGCAAGATGCCATGAATCCCAGAGCCTGCAGGATTTTCCTTGCAGTCATCCTGGTGCAATTTGCTAGTGCTCTGAAGTAAAGAGTTAGTTGCCCCTGCTTCTCTGGCGTGAGGTAGGCGATCTGGGTGTTTGTGTCTAAGTTGGCAACCAGGAAAATTATCTTCCGAGAGGGTATTAGTCTTGATTTCTTTTTGTTGACTGTGTATCCCAGACAGCTCAACAACATTATTACATAAGCCAGATGTTTCAGAAGAATGTGCTTGCTGTCCGCTTGGATCAGGCAGTCATCCAAATAAGGGTATATTTGTATCCCTTGAAGTCTGCAGTAGGCAATTACTAATGCCAGGCATTTTGTGAATGCTCTGGGCACAGTAGATAAGCCAAAGGGCAATGCAGAGAATTGATAATGGGTTGAACCTGCAAGAAATCTGAGGTATCTTCTGCAATCTTGTCTGATTGAGACATGCAGGTATGCCTCCTTGAGGTCGAATGTTACCAGCCAAGACTCCTTGCCCAGCATGGGAAGAAGTTGCTGTAGAGTGAGCATCTTGAATTTTGGTACGAGTAGAAATGTGTTTAGGATGGACAGATCCAAAATAGGTCTCCAATCTTTTCCCTTCCTTGGTACCAGGAATAGCCTGGAATAAAAACCTTGACCTTGTTCGTGCGTAGGTACCTCTTGAATAGCTTTCATGCCTATGAGATCTGTAATTTGCCTTTGTGCCTCTGCCCTTTGATTGTGTGGCAGGTTTGGCATGCCTCTCATTTTTGGAAGGGTGTGAAAATGGAATCTGTAGCCTCTGTTTATAATGTCCAGGATCCATTTGTCTTTTGTGACAATATGCCAATTCTTTGAAAAGAATGCCAGCTTTCCTCCTAAGGGGGTTGCTATTTGAGTCTTGCTTGGCATGCAAAGGAGAAAGTCACTGGGCTTGCTTTCTGAATGATTGCGAGTTATCCTCACCACCTCTTTGTGTAGGAGCTTGCCATTGTCTGCCTCTAAACGATCCTTGGGATTGTCCTCTGCCCCTCGGGCGCCTGTATCTGCCTCTTTGGGGTCTGTCCATGGCTGGAAAGGACCAATTTTTGGAAGGCCAATTTCTACTAAAACGTGGGGGTTGTACCTGTAGAAAATCTTTCAGTTTGCATTGATTTATCCTTTTCCTCCATTTTCCTTAATACCTCCTCAGCATTAGCACCAAATAATTCATCCTTTTGAAGAGGGGCATCTAGTAATTTAGCTTTGACATGATCAGGCAAGGTCTGTTCCTTGTGCCAGGCATGTCTACGTATAACTGATCCTGTAACAGCAGCTCTACATGAGGCCTCTAGAGCATCAAAACCACATTGTAAGGTATGCTTACCCACTTGTTCTGCACTATGCATCAAATCCTGCAACTCCTACAAGTCTGGTTGTTCAGGTTGTGACATTTTACTTTTCAATTGTGATAACAAAAACTGTTGGTATTTTAGCATATGGAACTGACAGTTTAAGGCCCTCATGGTTAAGGTAGCCGAGGTACATACCTTTTTCCCCACCTTTCTAAGGATCTGGAATCTCTCTCGGAAGGTAAAGGATTTTTAGCAGTGGAGGCCTTAATTCCCTTGGGGCCCTGTGAGATAGTTTCTGGGTCAGCAGCATGGCTTTTGTATAGAAATTGGTGTGAGTCAGGAACCCTGTAGTACCTGTCAGGCTTAACTGGGGCTGGAGGCAGAGAGGATTAAGGTTAAGGCTGGCCTCTGAGTAAACATCATCTAGGATGTCCAAGACAGGAGGTATAGCCAGAGGCCTGTGCTGAGGTAGTAAGAGAAATTCCCTAAGCCTTTTCTTGGAATCTGAATAATCTTGGCCTTCCCAGTGGAAGTGTTCCCTTAAAGTATGCAAAGTTTCCCCAAATGAGTAATCCTCTGGGGGGATACAGAAGGAATGGACTCCTCCGCATCAGAGTCTTCAAAAGGGGAGTAAGAATGTTCCTGATCATCAGAGTGCTCTGAAATAATGGAGCCCTGATCAGAGGAGGGTGATTCTTCCTCCACTCTGGGCCTTTTGTCTGGTGGGAGTTGAGAACCCCTGATAAGAGTAATTAAATCCTCAGCCATTTTAAGCATCTGCTTTTAAGGCATGGGGCCTGGAGATGGGCCCTGTGTAGCTTGTCTCTTAGAGTGCATGGCTGCTTTAGACTTAGTGAAAGCCTTGATGGAGAAAGAAGAGGAAGGTCTGAAGACACCTTGAGTAGAGGTAGACCTGTCCACATTTTGAGGTTCAACGCCAAGAGTGGCTTCGGTATCTGTAGTCGGGGTGTGGGCCGAGGAGCCTGCGACCTCGGGCACAGGAGACACCGCCAATGAAGTGTCGGTAGTCAGGGGCTGCGTAGGCGCCTCGCTGAGAACCAGACCACGTGTAGTCGGCTTTGGCGTGGTGTCAGTAGAGGCCGCGGACTTCGTGAGTCGGTCCTTATCTTTGCGTTTTTTAGACAAAACTGGAGTCGGAGTATCCGACGACATAATATAATTAAATGTTTTTCCAAAATAATGCTGGGCGAACTCCGCCTGACGCTTAATGGTGTGTTTTTTAAATGTAGCACAAAAGCGACAGACCGAGACATCGTGGTCTGGGCCTAAACAAGGTATACAGATGGAATGGAAATCCTTATGCAGTATTTGCTTCCCACATGAAATACAATTATTAACTTTGTCTGACATCGGTCTGAGGCAAGAAAAGTTTCCCCAACGGGGTACTTAGCTTTCAAGAAGACTTCGGATTCAAAATTTTCGTAATTTCAGGAGTTGGCCGACCGGCACTTGCGAACTGCTTCTGCTTCGGGCACCGCACGGCAAGAAAGACTGAAGAAAATGGCGTTGGCTTGTTCTTTTATACCCCTGTCGCACTGACGTCAGGGAAGAAGTGACGACAACCGACGCCAGACCTAGACTTTGGAATTTGGCCGACCGAGGACCCGCCTGACAGCAGGAGAACCAATCTGTTATGACTGCAGCTGTATGCACGATGGACATCTGGATTTAGACTAGATTCTAAGTAAACATCATCCACAATGTCTAAAACTGGAGGGATAGCAAGAGGTCTGTGCTGGGGGAGTAAAAGAAACTCTCAGAGTCTTTTCTTTGAGTTGGAGTAGTCCTGACCTTCCCAGTGGAAATGCTCCCTCATGGTATGTAAGGTTTCCCCAAAGGAATAATCTTCAGGAGGAGAAGCTGAGGGAATGGAATCTTCAGCATTTCAGCATCAGAATCTTCATAAGGGGGAAAGGAGTAATCCTGTTCCTCAGAGGAGCCTGAGGAAATAGACACTTGATCAGAGGAGGCATAATCCTCCTCCTGTCTAGGCCTTTTGTCTGGGGGGGGTTGGGAACCCCTGATTAAAGAAATCAAATCTTCAGCCATTTTAAGCATCTGTTTCTTAGGCATGGGGCCTTGAACTGGAGACTTATGTGCAGTCTTTTTTGGTTTTAGAGGAGTCTTAAGCTTAGCATAAGATTTTATGGTGAGAGCAGTCGGTCTGAAGACACCTTCTGTAACCGAAGGTGTTTCCACAGCACCAGCTTCTCCTTTTGCAATGTTGTCGGTAGGGCCTAAAGAAAATGGCTGCGTCGGCCTAGAACTCTCTGCATGAGAATCCAAAGCGGTCTGGGGTTCCATTTCTGCGGTCGCCAGGGGCTGCGTAGGCGCCTCACTGAAAACCAGAGAGCCGGCGACCAGCCCAGCTGAGGCCTCAGAGTCTGGCTTGGATCTTGGCTGCCTGTCTTTATCTTTGCGTTTTTTATGCACGACGGTAGTCGGTTGCTCCGATGGCATAGTGTAATTAAATTTCCTACCGAAGCAGTGTCGTGTGAAATCAAAGCGTCGCTTTACAGTTCGCTTATTGAACCTAGCACAAAACCGACAACCAGTGACGTTGTGGTCTGGGCCTAGGCAAGGTATACAATAAGAATGAAAGTCCTTATGAGGTATTTGCTTCCCACAAGAAATGCAATTGTTAACTTTTTCTGACATCGGACTGAGGCAAGAAAAGGTTCCCCAATGGGGTACTTAGCTTTGAAGACTTCGGACTGAAATTCGATTAGAAAATCTCAGGTGTCAGCTGACCGGCACTTGCGAACTGCTTCTGCTTCGGGCACTGCGCGGCAAGAAAGACTGAAGAAAATGGCGTTGGATGCCTCTTATATACCCCTGGCGCACTGAAGTCAGGGAAGAAGCGATGGCAACCGACGCTGGACCAAGACTTTGGAATTCAGGCCGACTGCGGGACCGCCTGACGACAGGATAACCCAAGTGTGATGACTGCAGCAGGGTAACACGATGAACATCGTTCCTCATTTTACAGGTTCACAGATTCATGGGAGGTTACTTGAGCCTTTACAAGCCTAGCCATGTTAATCCCAAGTACTCCCATTGTTCTTTTTGGGTAATTCGCAGAAAATAATTATGAACAGAGTGGGTCTGTTATCAATACTGGCTTCCTCTGTCCATAAGAGCCATGGGTGCCACCCCAGGGATGAATTTGCGGTCTTCCATCCAATTATTTAGGTTGCATTTGAACAGGGGCAGTGAGGAGCTCTGTTTTACATGAATAGGAAGTCTAATCCAGAGGAAGCTGCCGTTTCTGGGAGACATATCCGTCTCTCCAACATGTCAGTTAATGTCACAGACTAGGTTGAGATCCCTAGAGCGAGTGACTCGTGTCATTTGACTTGCGGATGGTGCAGTGTTTCCATTAAGGTGGGGTCGAAGATTGCCTTATAGGCCCAGGCACAAGTTGCCTCTCAGCAGCCTATAAGATACAGAGCAAAGTGTGAATAAACAGCACCAAAAACGACAACGAAAAAGAAGACCACAGTAGGTAATCCACAAAGAATATCTATTGAGAAATGGATCCACAAAGCTTTCGTCTCTGCACAATCAGGAACTTCATCAGAATAAAGCAATTCCTGTTTTACTGCTAACGCGCCGTAATGGAATTAAATAAGAAGTTATGTACCTACCATAACGTTCCATGTTAGTTGTCTTCTCTCGCCTTCTTTCTTGCTTGATGGGTTCGGAGCCGATCCGCTAAGCTCGAGAGTCACTTTTACCAGCTCGAGGCAGCCCCATATCCCATGATGCAAGGCGGTAAGTACCCAGATCTCGTTTGATGACAAAGGGCAATAGCACCAAGCATAAAATACTTCCCAAAGGAAGAAAGAAAACTACAGATGGAAGAAGGACCAGGTCTGAATGGTCTTCAGCATAACAGTTTCTTATAACAAGGTCTGTCCAGGCCAGGGGAAGGAGGGAGGAAGAAAGAAGAGAGAAGACAACTAACATGGAACGTATGGTAGGTACATAACTTCTTAATGTTAAGTTGTCAATCTCGCCTTCATTCTTGATGGGACCGTCCCTAGCACCTCTATCCTGGGTGGCTCAATGGAACAAACTCTTGAGGACTGTAGAGCCAAAACTGGCTCTGTCCCTGGAGGCCAAGTCCAATTTGTAATGGGAAACAAAAGTGTGAGGAGTAGCCCAAGTGGCGCTGCACAAATAGTGTCCAAAGGAAGTCTAGCTTGAAAAGCTGTAGAAGTAGCTAAGCTCCTAGTTGAATGTGCTTTAGGTTTTGAGCACAGCTGTTTTCGTATAAATTTCAGAGATGACCGAAGAAAGCCATCTGGACAAGGTCACTTTAGAAACAGGAAGGCCTTTTTATTATCATAGGAAACAAAAGTTGATCAGATTTTCTAAATTTTTTGTTCTGTCCAAATAATATCTAAGTTGGTGGACATCAAGATAATGTAGCTTTTGTTCAGCTCTATCTGAATAGTTAGGAAAAATACAGGAGATCAATGGATTGATTCAAATTGTTCTTTGAAGCGACCTTAGGTAAAAGGTTGGGTTAGTTCTCAAAGATACTCTGTCTTTGTGAAAAACCAAATAGGGGTCGAACCGAAGAGCATGAAGTTCAGACACCCTCCTGGCAGATGTAATAGCCACTAGGAATAAAGTTTTCCAAGAAAGATATTTCAGGGAACAAGAAACAGCTGGCTCGAAGGGGAAGAATCAAGGATGTCAGCACTAAATTTAGATCCCACTGAGGAGGAGGATTCCTGATTGGAGGCTTTAGTAGGAAAATTCCTTTCAAGAAGGCCCTGCAGAGCCTATGGGACATAATATTATGATCTGCTATCCGACATGAAAATTGGAAATAGCAGCCAATTGAACTCTGACTGTGGAAGAAGAGGAGCCTGCATGAAAAATCTCTGCTAAGAAGTCCAGGACTGCCTGAACAGGGGCAGTAAAAGGATCAATATTCTGGGCCTTAGCCCAATAAGAGAAACTGTTGTATTTGCTTGTATAAATCCTCCTGGTAGAGGATTTTAGAAGCTACTATGATGTCTCTAACTGGGTTAGAGATCAAAGGAAGCCTGGCTAAGGAAGGAAGTGGAGCAACCATGCTGTGAGGTTGAGAGAAGGGATTGACCGGTGCAGCTGACCCGATTGGTGAATCAGAAGATCTGGCACTGGGTCCAGATGCCACGGCTGCACCAAAAGGTGATGATGGAGGAACGGAACCAAACTTGTCGAGGCCAGTAAGGGGCAATGAGAATCAATTTGGCTCTCAAACGGTAGCTTTCTGGATAACCTGAGGGATCAGAGGAAATGGAGGAAGGCATAAAGAAGTCCCTGGGGCCAATCCTGGGTCAGAGCGTCTCTGGGGGGATGGCCTGATAGAGGGAAGAGGCAGAAGAAGTCTGGACATTTGCTGTTTTGGGGAGTAGCAAAAAGATCGCAACATGGACGACCCCATTCCAGAAAAATCTCTTCCGCTATAGATTGCTTGAGAGACCACTCGTGAGGCATGAGAATAGCTCTGCTCAATCTGTCCGCTACAATGTTGGTTTTCCCAGGGATATGCGTTGCTACCAGAAACCGATGAGAGGAGATCGCCCATTGCCATAGTCTGAGCGCTTCTCGACACAAGGGGTAGGACTTGGTTCCGCCCTGTTTGTTGATATACCAAACTACAGACATGTTGTCTGTGTGGACTGCAATTGTCCCTACGGGAAGAAAGTCGTTGAGGGCTTGCAACGTTAAAAGCACTGCTCTCATCTCCAGGACATTTATGTGCAGATGGTACTCGAACGGCTGCCACGTCCCATGAACCATCCTGCCCTGATAATGACCCCCCCCACCCGATCAGGGAGGCATCCGTGGTGACAGTGGCTATCGGGGATGGGGTACAAAGTACCTGCCTTGGTGAACCTGAGGAGATGTGATCCACCAAGCAAGATGCTCTTTGCATGTCTGTGTCACCAGAATCTGGTGACGCATTGGAAGTTGTTGGTATGACCATTGTGTGAACAGCATCCACTGAAGAAGGCGCATGTAGAATCGAGCCAGGGAAGAAGAGTAATGGCCGCAGCCATGAGACCTAATACCTTTAGAACCATTCTGGCCTGTACTTTCTTGTTGGCCAGAATGATCCTGACATGACTCTGAATGTCTGAAACTCTTTGATCTGTAAGGGTAGCTGACATCAACAGTGTTTAAGTTTGCCTATGAAGGTAATAGACTGGCAGGGCGATAAGGATGACTTTTCGAAGTTGATCGAGATGCCCAAATGAGAACAAAGGTTTATTGTGTAATCCCTGGCTTGTATAAGCTGATGCCTGGTGGTGGCTGACAGGAGCCAGTCGTCGAGATACGGAAACACCTGGAATCCTTGACGTCTCAGGTGAGCCGTGACCACTGCCATGCATTTGGTGAACACTCTGGGGGCTGTAGTGAGACCAAAAAGCAGGGCTCTGAACTGGAAATGACTGGACCCCAGCCGAAAGCGGAGAAATCTCCTGGAGCGTCTGTGAATTTTGATGTGATAGTACGCATCCTGAAGATCTATTGAGCACATCCAGTTGTCCTTCTGTAAGAAGGGCAGAATTGACTGAAGAGTGACCATTCGGAATCTTGTCTTCCTGACAGACTTGTTGAGTCTGCTGAGATCCAATATTGGTCTCCAGTCTCCCGTCTTTTTGGGGACCAAAAAGAACCTTGAGTAGATTCCGGGCTCTGAATGGTCTATTGTAATTGGCTGAATGGCTCTTTTTTGCAGTAGTTTTGAGACTTATAACTCTGCAATTTCCTTAGACCGGTGGTACATCTGGAAGGGAATTTGAGGGAAGGGACTTTCCTCGAAAGGAATTATGTAACCCTTGGATATGATCGACTGTACCCATCTGTCTTGAGTGAGGGAATGCCAGGCTTCTGGGTACAGTGATAATCTTCCCGACTGCCTCCAAGGAGGGACAGCCGGGCAACATCTCAGGGATGCTGAAAGGGCTTGTCAGAGAGAGGCTCTCTGTTTCCCTGGTTTTTGGACCCCTCTGCCTCTAGAGCGTCTGTTGTTGTTACCCCTCTGCCTCTAGGCGTAAACTGACCACGTGAATCCGGCGTGACTCCTTCGGATTTACGGAACCACATTTTGCCACCTTTCTGTCCTTTGGGATAAGGTCTAGAAGGTGGAAAACGGACTCCTACAGCAGAAACAGTCTTGCCGTCCTGTTGGCACCTGGTCAAAGTTTCCTTCACCTGAGGGCCAAACAAAGCTGACCCATGAAAGGGAGAGTTTGTGAAGGACGCCTTAAAGGGATCAGCAAAATCACATAGCCGCATCCAGGCTTGGCGTCTAAGAGCCACACCTGTACCTCTTGGCTCTACTGCTCCATCAGGAGCATAATATATTAGTCGCATCGAGGAGTTTGCAATGGTATTAAGGGTTCCTAGCTGCGAAGCAATCTTTTCTTGAGCTCCTGCAGCTGTAGGATCCTGTACTACTTCACCCAGGATATCCCTCTGGAGTCTGGTGAAGTGACATAGGTAATTCAGCGAACGCATAGCAAAGGTCGCTGAGGAAAACATCCGCTTACCGCCTATCCATGGTCCTAGAGTCCTTATTAGGAGGATGGAGAAGGATCTGCAAGTTCCTTCTTGGTGGCCGCAGCCACCACCATGGCATCAGCGGGGACACCCTTAGTGAGGAATTGCTTGTCACTCGGGGCAGTGATAAATTTTGAAGGCCTCCTAGGGACTGGCTCTACAGAGTCAGGAGCTGCCCACGCCTTCGGGCAATAACCTGCATAAGGGGGTCGCAAGGCGGAGACACCCAGGAGGTGGAGGGCCGAGATCCAAATGCCTCTAGGTATACTGACTCATCCTCAGAGGGATTGTTGGTGGGCCAGTTTCCCCTCTGTTTAAGGAGTTCTAGGATGTCTGAGAAGGAGACATCCTCAGAGGGGATCTAGGGGATCCCTCTGACTCATCAAAGTCAGTATCCCAAGTGACAGACTCGGGGAGTCTACATGTTTCCTCTTACAAGTCCTCTTCCTAGGAGGATCTCCAAACATCAGGAGAATCCTCGGAAGAGGGGAAATTCCCAATGGGGAAACCTGAGGCGGAGGATCTCTGGGTCCTATAGCAAGAGAAGTGGCAGAGATGTCAACAGGCACTATAGAGGGAGGAGCTACGGAACAGACTGCTGACTGATACCAGTGGCCAGCACACTCTTCATCACCTCGAATGCTCCCTCCCAGGCAGGTCCGAGAGAACCCGTTCAAGAACTAGGAACCCAGGGACCACCGAAGGGAAGTCTCCGAGGCAGATGTCGGAGCCGAGCTCACCAAGGCCGAGGCTCCAAGGGAAAGAGCGGGTTCGGACAAGGGTCCGATGCCACTCACCCCTCGGAGGAGACCATGGAAACCCGACCACGAATCCCTCTAAGGAAGGTCTCGAAGAGGAGATAAGAGTAGAGGCTGAAGGAACAGAAGAGGGTATCCGTCCTCCAGCCGTAGCAGTAACCATTCCCGAAGACTCCAACTCCAAGCTCTGGGGTAGAGTTGAAGGAGGAACTGTTACGGGGTGTGGACCAACAGTCGCCTGTTGAGACGGACTATGTAACATTTGGGCCAGTACGTGTGACTTAAGTAATCTGCTGACCACTCTCTCTAGGTCATGGTCTGAAAATCTGGATGACCTTGAAGATCGGCTCCGATGGCTCCGTTCCGAAAGGAGAGGTGAAGCCGCGAAGTATCGGCTCCAAGGAAGGAGACCTCGACCTCTTCCTGGAATGAGCCATCGGAACCGATACTATAGATCCTGTCGGAGCCGACTTATCGGAGCCGACAGGAAGCTCGATGCATCGGCTCCAGCCAGAGCCGATACAGCCACAAAGTAACGGTGTCGGAGCCGATCGGAGCCGACACCGATGCCTGTGCCACATGGTGGTCGGAACCGATCGAGCCGACACAAGTGGTCGATGCAGAATCGGCACCGATAGCCATCGGTGCCGAAGGCTTTGTTGCCAGAATCGGCTCCAGCCGAGCCGATCTCGACTGAACGAAGTCGGAGCCGAGGCCGCAGGCTTAGACACAGAAGCCTGGGCCTTGGAAGATTTGGCTGATTTTGATGGAGCCGACTTAGCCGGAGAGCCCTCCGGCAAGAAGGCCCCTAAGTATCAGCTTGTCTTTCCTGCAGGACTCTCTGGCTGAAGGAATGACAAATAGCACAGGAGTCCTGCAGGTGAAGAGGCCCCAGGCAATACAGGCAAGAAGTGTGACCGCCTGTCAGAGACATCTTCTGACAGCACGAGTCACACTTCTTAAAACCTGAGACCCTCTCCTTTGACATGGTGCTTCACAAAACACACACACACACCAGTCAAAAATTAAATTAAATAAAATACCAAAAGGTATTACTATAAAACAAACACACACACCCTAACAGGGAGGGATGGGATGGGTAAAGTTTGACTAAAAAAATTAGAGACAGGGATTTTCTGTCAGAAAATCTATATAATTAACTTATAACTAAAAATTAAAGGTTTTTTTACAAAAAGGGCTTAAATATCAAAAGTGAATCACTTACCAGGAGCTGGTAAAGGAGGACCTCATAAGCGGCAAACGAGATCTGGGTACTTACCGCCTTGCATCATGGGATATGGGGCTGCCTCGAGCTAGTAAAAGTGACTCTCGAGCTTAGCAAGTGCCGAGTCGGAGCCGAGGGATCGGCTCCGAACCCATCAAGCAAGAATGAAGGCGAGATTGACAACTTAACATTGAGCCTTTTCCTCAAAGTCGCTTTCTGTTTCTGATACAGAATGCATGGTTTGTGTTTTACCCTCTTATACTTTCAAACCGCAGGTTTCTGACTGTGCAGGGACGAAAGCTTTGTGGATCAGTTTCTTAACAAATATTCTTCGTGGATTACCTACTGTGGTTCATTTGCTTTTACAGTGTGTTCTCAGCTCCGTGTTTGTACCCGTTTTCATTTTTCGATACAGAGTAAAGTGACAGGGCTTTCATCTTGTCCACACAGATCATGGTTTGGAGTCCCTGTATCTTCTTAGTGAGAAACCTCAGAGGCTTCTCCAGCTTCTGCAGGTGTTTGGTGAGGTACATGCAAACAGGTGCACTACACTATTAGTGGTCTAATGAGGGTGGAGTACAGTGGAATTGTAACTTCCCTTGACCTGGATGCTCTGCCCTTGCTTATGAGGTGCGCTATGTAGAAGGCTTTCCTTACCACTGTGGAAACATGGTGGTCAAAGTTAAGATTGCTATCAACCCGTGTTCCCAAGTCTCACACCACTGGGTTGGAACTCAGGGGAAGGGAGGTTCTGCCAATATTGTAATTTGTAGGAAATTCCATTTCACACGTGAGGTCCCAGGGAGGAAGAGGTGGTTTTCTAGAAGGCCTAATGTGGACAACTCCTCTCAGAAACTTTCAAGACAGGATGTAAAAACAGAAGAGATTGAAAAGGCATATAGGCAGAAATAGCTGAAGTGTGGATTTTTACAGAGGAGTAAGAAAGACCTTTTTCAGAAAGGCTAGATAAGTATGACAGGATCAAAGGGATCTGAGCTTGATGAGGGTTTTCTCCCTTTTGTCTACACCAAATAATGAATCTGTTCCATTTGTTGGAGTAAGGCTTCCTAGTACAAGGTCTTCTGTCTTTTTTTAGAATGTTCAGGACCTGCTTGTCTAGGAACAACCCCTTCCATGGATCAAGGTATCATCCAAGCTGTCAATTTGTGTGTGTGTGCAGGTTGGGGTGTATAACTGTGCCTCTGTTCTGAGTTAACAGCTGCACTTTCTGCGTCAGCAGATATGGCTCCCTGTTGGTTAGGCTGAGCAACAGGGGGTACTAGTACTGCATCGGCCAGTCTGGAGCTATCAGAATTACCTTTGTCCCCTCTTCCATTATTTTCAGCAATACCTTGGGTAGCAGTGGTATTGGGAGAAGGCAAAGAGGAATAGGCTTGTCCAAGGAATGGAAAAGGGATCTGTATTCCAGGCTGACAATTTTGTTCCTCAAACAAAACTTTTCCAAGTGAGCATTTTCTTTGGTGGCAAAAAGATGCATCTATGGCACATTTGCCGGCTATGCTGAGAAAAACTTCCTGATGCAGTTGCCACTCATAGGGGTCAGACAGGCTCCTGCTCAGGTGATCCACTAGTTAACTGGTTTCTCCTGTTAGGTACTTTGCCATGAGGTGCAGCCCTAGGGATTCTGCTGTTTCCCAAAGGTCCATGGCTACACAACAAAGAGGATAAGAGTGGGTCCCTCCCACATGTTTATGTACCACATAACTGTGACATTGTCCTTGACTTCATTAGGAGGACTTCGGGTTTCTACTTCTTTAACTCAATATAGCCTTTTTGGACTGCCATCAGTTCTACTAGGATGGTGCATTTTTTTGAACTTGGAATCTCATCTGCCTTGAGGTTGGAAGTTGTAGTGAATTCCCCTGTTTGTCAGAGTTTGGTCCTGTGGGATGAAACTGAAGGGAAGGCCAGGATTGAGAGAGCATGCTTGGACCACCAGGCAAACTGCTTCCAGAGACAAGGAAGCAGTTTTATTCTGAAAGTAAGAAACTGAGAATGTTGTCAAAATATTTTTAAAATACTACTGCAGTTTTCTCATATACAGTTTGTCCGGGGGGGGGGGGGATCATGAGGATGCAACATGCCATGTATTCCAGGGCCCCGAGGTACTCTCTGGCTGTGAGGTATTTCCTGTCCAGGAACTTTTTGAAGTACAGAGTTAGAAAAGTAACCTTGTTTGGAGGGATGAAAGCCTTCTGAAGAGCAGAGTCCAGTAAAGCTCCCAGAAATACAATCCTGTTCATCGGGTTTGAAATTTTTGGGTATTGATGGTGAACCCAACTGAAGTTAGTACATTCATGATGCAAAGCAGTTTTTCTGGGCTTGTTACCTGAATGAGGCAATTGTCTAAGTAAGGCTAAACCTGAATTCCCTTTGTCCTGCAGAAGGCTATTAACAGGGCTAGTCATTTTGTGAAAACCTTGGGTGCAGTAGACAAGCCAAAAGGTAGAGCAGAGTATTGATACTGCCTCCTACCTGCTCTGAAGCGAAAGAACCTCCTGTGCGATTCCTCTATGGGGATGTGGAGGTTATGCATCTTTTAGATCTGGTTGCCATGTAGGCATCAGGGGAAATCAAGGGCAGTAGTTTCTGTAGGGTCAGCATTTTAAATTTTGGGATCTGCAAGAATCAGTTGAACGTGGTTCTTTTCTGTGGACTAGTAAAAGCCTGGAGTAAAATCCTTTTCTTTTTAAACAGGTTGGTAAGGGTTCCACAGAGCTTTGAGTGCACAGAAGCTTTACTTGGGTTAAGGCCTCTATCTCTTGGTTTGCAGGAATAGCTGGGAAGCCTGAGCAAATCAAAGGTTGTTTAAACATCATTCAAAGAAGTTGGACTCCAGTTCAGACTACAGAGATCTCTGGTAATGAAGGTCCAGTTCCTGTGGAATAGGGACAGTCTTCTCCAATCGGGGCATTTAAGACCATCATTCATGACTGCTGCCTGCTAGTTCTCTGGGAGAGGATCCCACAGGCCTAATATGTTTGCCAATGTCTTTCTGGCTCCTTTCCATACAAGGTCGCACTTTCCTAGGCTCAGACTGGGGGCGGGAAAGGACCAACAATTGATAGGGTAATTCTGGCTGAAATGAGGAGGCTGGACCTGAAAGAAGCCCTTGAAAGTCTGCATGGACTTTACCTTATCCTCCATTTTTTTACAGCAAAGCCTTAGCCTTAGGACCATGGGGACATCCAGGAATCCGGATATGACATGTTCAAGAAAGGAATGCTGCCTCAGTCAGGCAAGTCTTTCAATGACTAATCCTGGTAGCTGCTGCCCTGCTGGAGGCTTCCAAGCCATCAGAGCCACAGTGCAGTGGAACTCGTAGCCACAAGACAGCATGAGTTGCCCAAATCCAGTTCCTTAGAGACGGCCTTACTTTCAATCCCCATCACTTTTAGTTTCATCTGGTCAAAAATGGTTTACTGCTAATTCACCATATCGAGAACAAGTGCATCACCCAGCGAGGGGGGGGGGGGTGGCCAGGGCGAAGTAGCTGCTGCATTTGTCGTTTATGGGCAAAGTGAATAGGTGGTAGCAAGGCTGGCTCCACTGACAAAAAATCTTCTTCGCTACGTTGGGATTGAGACACTACACGTGAGGCAGGAAAATACATCTGCTCAGTTTGTTCGCAATTATGTTGGAGTTCCCCAGGATACGCATTGCTATCAGAAAGCAGTCAGAGGCGACTGCCCATTGCCAAATCCTTAGAGCTTCCGGACAGAGGATAAGACCTGGCTCCCCATGTTTGCTGATATACCAGACTATGGACATGTCTGATTGGATTGCAATCGTCTCTGAAGGAAGGGCAGCCTGAAATGCTTGCAACGCTAAAAACACTGCCATCAATTCTAGGACACTGATGTGCAATTTAGCCCCTTGTGGGGACCAAGTGTCTTGGACAGTCTTCCCCAGAAAATGTCCCCCCCACCCTATCTGGGAAGAGTCAGTGGTCACTACAGCCTTGGGTTGAGAGGGGGGGGGGAACGACCCCACAGACGTTTTCTGGCTTCATCCAACTATTGCAGCAATCTGTTATCAAGGCTGAATGGGACATGGGATGCATTAGAACTGACCATTGTAATGCCAAGAGCTACAGAAGCAGCCTCATGCGCTACCTCGCTAGGGGAACTAACATTATTGTTGCTGCCACTGATCCCAGAGCTTGTAGTACCAGACGAACAGGAACTGTTTTGGGAAAGGATTCCTTGAAGTTGCTTTCTGAGTTTCAGCAGTCTGTGTAGAGGAAGGGAGGCTACACAGGGTACTGTATTTAACCTTGCTCCGATGAACTTGAGATCTTGTGTGGGAGTCATCTGTGATTTTTCTTTGTCAACTGAAATGCCTAATGTGTCGGCAAGAAATAGAGCAAAATCTATGGCGCAAAGCAGTAGATGCCTGCTGGTAGCAGTGAGGAGCCAGTCATTTAGACATGGAAACATGCAGAATCCTTCTAGTCTCAGATGAGCTGCTATGAGTGCCATACATTTGGTGAACACCCTGAGGGCTGTGGTGAGACCGAAGGGCAGTGCTCGAAATTGATGATGACTGGCTCCTAGCCAGAAGCTGAGTTACCTTCTGGAGCATTCACCCATTTTTATGTGGTAATAAGTGCTCTGAAGGTCTACAGAGCACATCCAATCATCCCTCTCTAAAGAATTGACTGACCCATGACCATCTGGAACTTTTTCTGTTGTACAAATTTGTTCAATAGGTTGAGATCCAAGACTTGTCTCCAGTCCCCTGCCTTTTTTGACACTAAAAAATATATTGAGTAGAATCTGGATCCTATTTGGTCTGGTGGGACTGCTTGGATGACTTTTTTGAAGAAGTTTTTGAATCTCTAGTTCTGCAAGATCCTTCTGACTGGGTGGAACATCAGGGATTCACTTTTGTGATTTTGAGCAAAGACTGAAGGGATTATGGTAATATCTGGTAATTATTTTCTGCACCCAGGTATCAGATTTTATTGTAAGCCAGGCTGAATGGTACACAGAAAACCTTCTCCTGACTGCTTCCAGAGGTAAGCAATTGGGCCTCCGTTCAGGAGAGCTGATAGGGTTGTCTAATAATGGAATCCCTGGAGTCCTGGTTACGCAGATCCCCTTTGCCACAGGAGGGGGCGTCTTCCAGAAGAGTTCCCCATCTGCCCCAGGAGGAATAGTCATGTGTCTCTCGAAAAGGCCCTTGGGTTTTCTTGAACATCTTTCTATTCCTCCGATTCCTGGAGTAAGGTTAAGTAGTGGAAAAACAAATGCCCACAGCAGGAAGTGACTTTCTGCCTTTTTCACACGTGCTAGTGTATATCTGACGTTTAGGCTAAACAAGGAAGTACCATCAACAGGGGCACTGATAAAAGAAGACTTAAAGGGTTTATGAAATCACGCAAGCGCATCCAGGCGCAACGCTGCCCTAGACATCCTTTCAGTTATATGAGCAATAAGCTGCATACACAAATTTGAGATAGACTCCAGGCTGGCAAGCTGAGAGGCTACTTTATCGTGAACCCTGTCAGATATTGCTCTTGCAAGGGTATCTGAAAGCTCAGTTATCAAATCCCTTTGGAGTCTGGTAAAATGTGCCAAGAAGTTCAAGGACCAAATAGTGAAGGTCGATGAAGCAAAAACTATTCCCAAATCTATCCATTGTCCAAGACTCTCTGTTACAAGGATGGACAGATGAATTCTCCTTGGCGAGTTCCTTTTTGGTGGCCGCCGCCACCATCATGGCATCCACTGCTAGACCTTTATACCAATGGGGCTGAAATAATTTTATCCAGTATCCGAGGAATAGGCTCTAGTCAAGTGCCTTTCACCCTCACTGAATGATCAACTTAACTAGATAAGCAATGGAAGGGCGGGCATGAAAAGCTTGCAAGAACACATACTCCTCAGAGGATGGGTTTGAGGGCTTCAAATCACCCTTCTGTTTTAATATTTCTATAATGTCTCCAAAGGAGACATCTTCCTGGAGTGATTGTGGGGACCCTTCCCCTTCATCGCAATCTGTGTCCACAGTGAAAGATTTTTCAGGAGAAACCAGGTGCTCCCTCTTGCACGTCCTCTTACAGGCTGGCTCCTCAGGGGGAGGTTCTGAGGAGGACTCTAAGAGGGGGAACCCCAAACTGAAACATCTTGCAGCACCAGTACCTGCTGTCCTGATGTACCAGATTTTGACAGCTACAAGCCAGAGGAAATAAAAATATGGCACTCCGATGAGGATGGAACCAGCTGGGAGCCTGCTGAAGCAAAAGCCCTCTCCATAATCTGGAAGGCTGGCCCGCCCAAAGAGGGAAGGGAGCCCAAAAACAAAAAAGACAACCTTGGGACTGGGGTCACACCCCGCTCTGATGAGCCACCACCCAGAGTAGGAGCCAAGAGAGGGCTTGAAACTGTCATAGTCCCAAGAGTAAGGGAAGGCACTGAGGAAATAACCAGCACTGGGCTAGGGATGTCAGTGCAGACAGCCAAACCACGGTCCCTGGTGTGAAACGGATCTGAAGGAGCCGAAGACCATACAGTTGACTCTTGTACCGATGCGAGATCCACCGTCTACACCATTGTAACTGACACCGGGAGTGTTGAAGTGGGGGGCTCCAAACCCTGAAAAGAAGATGAAGGAGGATAAACTGGTGCAGTCCATGGAGAATAATTCTCAGCTCCGTGTGGGAGAGGTTTATGATGGTGCAGGAAGAACTCTGGCTGCCAAAAGCTGAGCCACTAATCTGACCACGTCCAGTTCCTCCAGGAGTCTTATCTATAAAGGGGCTTGGTTGCTGACCCAGAAAGGGGTCCACTGAAGGGGAATATCTAGTCCTGGGAATAACTGGTAAAACGAGTTTCAGCACCATAGACTGATGTGTGGATAGGGATTGTGGAACCGAATGAGATGACACTGGAGGCTCAACAGAAACTACTGACAGTGCCGAACAGGTCATCGGCGCCAAAGTAGTGGTCAGAGCCGAAGAAATTTTTGTCTGAACTGGTTCAATGACTGTCGGCACTGATGAGGTCTCCGTTACTTTCGGTGCCGTAGGAGAAGTTGTCATCAATTTCGTTACCTTAGCTTTAGGTTCTGAAGAAACCATCGAAACCTGTGGTTTTTGTGACTTAGTTTTGTATGCTGTAGGGGAGGTCAGCAAAGAGTGACTTCTTTTCTTTGACTCAGCTTTAGGAGATTTTGAAGTCTCTGCCTCAGAAAGGGCTTCAGAAAAAGGACATTTTAATAAAACTTTTAGGATAAGTTTGTTGTTCCTTTCACCTAAAGTACGGGTGCTAAAGTCCTGACAAATTGTACAAGTCAAGTCCAAATGTGGGGCACCCAAACAACAGATGCAGGAAAGATGCCCATCAGAGTTGGACATCTTCCTGCCACAGTCTTGACACTGTTTTAATCCAGATGTCCCATTCTGCTTTTCTGCCATATTGAAAAATTATATACATGTTTACCTTTACAATGTCACAGACAAAATATGTGAGCAGGCAAATATTTGACTCACAAAGTTGGAAACTGCACTTTCGAATATTTAAAACAGCGAAAGTGCTGATCAACGACAGACATTCCGGGACTGTGGAATGTTTTCGAAACACCCGACATTTCCAGATGTCTCCAAATACAGTCATGCGGGGGGGGAGCCCCCCCTACAACCCCCTGCTAATTTAATATACTAACTTCGAGATCGAACTACAGTGAGGGAAGGGGTACATGTTCCGATCCCCACTGTAGTGCAATCTGCACTCTAAATTGCCAAATTCACATGAGCAAATGCACATTGGCATTTGATCAATTGTGAATTCGGCAATTCAGTGTCAACATTCCTAATTTCTGAAATCGTACTTTCTCTCATCTGCCCTCGCACATGTGCGCTTCAACAATATGAAGGTAATTATATATATATATATATATATATATATATATATATATAATGTATGTGTATAAGATCAAATGTCCAAATCCATTTAGGGCGAGCATACTTAACGTGAAAATGGTTTTCACAGAAGAAGCACTTTCACGCAAGTATGCCTGTTGCCGAGGCCGTACTACGGTGCGGATAAGGGAAAATTCCCTTTTCCCTACTGTAGTGTGGTCTCAGAGGGAGAATATTAAAGTAGGGGGGTTGTGGGGGGCACAGGAGGGTGAAGCCCCCCTGCAGAAACAAAAAAACATATTTACATTAACACATTTTAACGAAAGCGCTTTCATTAAAGTGTGTTCGGTTGTTATGGATTTGGACGTTTGATCTTTTGATCAAACGTCCTAGATCTGTGTACATATACACACATATATATATATAAAAGTGTTTGTGTATGTATATGTATACACATACACACACACACACACACACACACACACACACACACACACACACACACACACACACACAATATGAAGGACAGAAAGGAATATATATATATTTTTAAATATACCAACAATGGTATAAGAAAATACCCAAAGCGGGTAAACAGAAAAGGATTAAAGAAGATTTATTCTAGGCATTAACCCTTCCCAATAACCAGCAACCAATCAGAACAATACTATTAACCTATCTCCTCTGCCACCCACAGTACCCCACCCACCTCCAATCTAACTGCTCATCTGACACAGTTATGCTACTACCCAAGGTGTTTACACTCCTTACCTGCACTCTTCTTGCACAGCTTTCATTCTACCAGAACTCCATAATAGACAAACCCCACCACTATCACTGCACCTTACTCTCACTACTATCCATCTCCCACCTACCAATTACACTTGTCATGCCATCACAATCTCTATCCCAATACACCCACCATTCTACCAGTCACCTGTTACATTCAAACAAAAAATATCCCTAAAATATGACAGGTTAATTACCAGATTTATAAAACAATTAGCCCTCAGTGGTGATATCCACCCTAACCCTGGTCCTACCATTACCAACTCCTCACTAGAAAGCAATCTGACCTCCTGTTCATGTGTCTAAATATCAGAAGTATAACTAATAAAACCCATGACCTAAATGCCAACACAGCCTCATACTCTCCTGATATTCTCATCCTGACTAAAACCTGGCTCAAACCTCACATCAAAAGTGAGGAAATACTCCCAAAAGGTTATAACATTCTTCTAGTAGACAGACCGCGGTGGTGTAGCTCTAATGTTTAAACACCACCTCAACATCCCGATCCTAAACATATCTGCACCCCCCCCACACACACTAGAAATGAAGAAATCCCATATGCCAACCTCACACTAAACCCATATAAAATAATCCTCACAGGATGCTACTTTCCACCTGGCCAAAACATCCCATCCCTGGAAAACCTCCTGAACTGGGCTAACCATTCCCTACCCCAGGAAACCATAATCCTAGGTGATTTTAATATCAACTGGCTATCTTGTAGTAAAATCCTTCAGCCCAGCACCTAAACCTTCAGTTTCTCCCAACTAATACAGTCACCTACCCGGATAAACTCTAACAAACCTAATCTCGACTGGATATTAGTCAATAAAGACTCTCACTCATATTTAGCTGGCTGTCTACCAGACAGCCTCAGTGACCACACTCCAACGTTCCTTCTGAGACACCACTTAGAAATTGTGGTGAACCCATTATTTTTAGGCAAATCCAAAACAGGGTAAACATTAACCTTCTCTTCTTTATCTCATCCCTTCAAAAATGTGATAGGACACCACTAAAGTACCTCAATCTGGATGAAGCCGTCCACTTCAATAGCACCTTCCTAAACATCCTAACACACAAATGCCCCCATAAGAAATGCCAGAATCAAAACACAGTACTCCCCTTGGCTCCAAAAAAGCACCAGGGCACTAATGAAATTCAGAGATAAGGCCTGGGAGCACTGGCACTTAAAACCCCTGTCCTCTAGACAGACATTCCTAAAGTTGTGCAACAAAGTCAAAAAGCAAATAAAAGAAGATAAAACCCAATATTATCAGTCTGCCCTAAACTCCTTCCATCACAACCTTAAGCAGTTCTGGTCCACAATAAACCCCATTCTCCACCCAGGTAAAGTAGGCACCCCCTACCTACCACTCCCCCTTCCTCCAGCAGTATTGCTGACTCCTTCAATAAACACTTTACTGAAACCATTCTGTCTTTGACTAAACACAACCCTCTACCCACCCTCCCTACATCAAAACCAAATACTCTGCTCACAGTCTTTTCTTTTTCATTAGTGCCTACCTCCTATATAAATAAAACTTTTATTGAAACTTAAGCCTACAAAACGTGCAGATGAGAACACTTGCAGCTGACAACCTCCCCAATGAATACCTAAAAAGCAGCAGAAGCCCTAGCTTATCCAATCTCTATCTTAATTAAAATCGGTCCTCATCAGAAAGCTATGTCCCAATACTGTGGAAAATATCCCACATCATATCCCTCCATAAAGGTGGTGCCTCCACTAAACTTTCCAATTACCGCCCCACAGCCATCCTTTCTCCACTTTCCAAGATACTTAAGAAATGCATCCATTCTCAAGTCTTAGACTACATCTTAGCTAATAACATCCTCTCCAGCACCCAGCATGGCTTCAGGCCATACCACAGCACTACTACTGCCTTGCTCTCTTTCACTAATGTTATCCATCATAAAAATAATGGCATGTTCTCCTCTGCTATATTTCTGGATCTTTCCAAGCCTTTTAACATGGTCTCACACAAACTACTAATCTCTGTTCTCACTAACTAGCTACTGATTGGTTTCACAGCTAACTGGCCACCAACAATCAGTTGTCTGGCATAATGACCTATCTCGTCGACTTCCTATAACACTATGTTCCCCACGGCTCCATCCTTGGTCCCCTACTATTCTCACTCTTCACCAATGATCTATTCACAGCCACCAAGCATGCTTCTCTTATACAGTATGCAGAGGACTCCACCCTTACCTGCTCAGCCCAACTATACCTGAACTTTAAAAGATCATACAGGAAGCCTTTTCATTTGTGGAAAACTGGTTATCTAATGCCCAGTTAATGCTCAACCCGAGCAAGACTGAACTCCTTATCTTCCAACCCACTAAATCTAACCCAGTTATCCCCCCACTTTAATATTCTAGCCAAAGACAATATAGTCATCTCCCCAACAGAACACACCAAAGTACTTGGTGTTGAGAATGATAATCTCAGATTTGACACACTCATTTCTCTTACCATAAAAAAAGGTTCACATAATACTAGGTGCATTGTACAGAAACAAACAATTCCTCACCAAGACGGCCAGAATTTCTGCTGCCAATTCCCACCTAATCTCCACTTTACTCTACGCCTCTCCTATACTTGCCTACCTTAGGCAAACAGACCTAAACAAGCTCAAGGCTTACTACAATAAAATTGCTAAGTTTGTCACAGGAGAAATCTATCCCAGCCTCCACTGTATCTCACTTAGAGAACTTGACTAGCTCAAACTCCCTCAACTTACCTGAATAAACTCGTCCTTGCCCACAAGTTAGTAAACCACCCTCTTAAAAGTCCCATCCCTTCAAAACCTTCTCCAGCCCTACTGCACCACTAGACCTCTATGCTCCAGCAGCAAACATCTACTTCTAGTGACCAAACTCAAGAACTCAGCGGGAGAAGCACTATTCTCCTGCATCATATCCAAATTACGGAACAATCTGCCCCCTCTATAACCACATTACCTTCTTGCAATCACTTCAAGACTGCACTAAAAACTCACTTAAGTCTCTCATTATGCCCATGCACCAATCCTAACTAGTAACCCTCCTTTTACCTCCCTTCCTCTCCCCTCCCCTAACCACCATGCCTCACACTGTCTGATCATTCCATTCCTTCCTCTGCAGGCTCTGGCTCACTTTACTCTCCGCTTCCTTCCTCACTCAATCTCCAAGACCTGTTATAACATGCTTAACTAACAACATCTCAACTCCAAATACATGTCCAACTGACTTACACCTAGCTTCCTCTCACTACCACGTATACTACTCACTCAGTCTCCTCTCTTACTCCTCTATCTTCCCTTCCATCCCATTAGCCCTTCTAGCTTGTTCCACCCTCGTGTGGAGTTTCTGCTTTATATCTGCTTGAGTTTAGTGCAATATCTGTATATATGACTTAGGTATACGAGTTTAGAACAGTATCTGTTTGAGCATAGTACTATCTGTATATACATCCTACCTTTATTCCTAACCTCTAGCTAGATATTGGTATATCCGTTCATTACTAGGTTTCATATTGTATGTATAGCTGTTTGCTGCAGTATGTATTATTTGCTATTGTATGTACATTCAATTGTTCTTCATGTACTCTGCTGCTCATTTACTGTTTTGTGGAGAGTTTCTCCCTGGGCCTCCACTGAAAAAGGACCTGTGTCCAGATGGAATTTCCTGGTAAACAAATGTAAATAAATAAATAAAAATAATAAGAAAGGAGGCTACCAACAATGGTATCAAAGATTACCAATGGTAAGGGAAAAAAAAGGGAGAAGGCTTGATACAAATGATGGTAAAAAAAAGAGTTACCTAATGGTAAAAAAGGAGGGGTGGGTATAGTCGGAAACAGTCACTCACTAGAGAATAATGTCACAAAACTTTCTAGCAAAACAACTGAAATAAACAGAGTTTAGAAAGAGAAAATGAAGCACTGGCTGAAGTGTCCAATTTTCTACGCAGCAAATGAGATCTGAGGTAATGGGGAGAGAGACATTGTGGGTAGAGCCTTAGCTCGAGAGTTTTTGGCTGGTGCGAGCTATGTACAATGGCCAAGTCATTTCCAAGGTTGGAGCCGAACCCATCAGTCAAGAATGAATGAAGACTGACAACATCAGATCAATGGTCTGGCTTCATCTCCTTAAGGACATGTAAGGGAACAAAGACATGTCAGCTTCCAGAGGGGTTGCACCACAGGACTCTGGACTGGACTGGGGGCTGCAAAGGGGCCTCAATTGTGTCAACTGCTTTCAGCAAAGGTGAGGAGTCAGACATCACTAGGATGTCACTGGCCTCCCTGCTATCCTTCTCTTTCAAACACCTTTCTTTGCATTTTTCAGGACATCATCATGGGTAGCAGTGGATGTCATAGTGTAGAAAGGCCTATCAACACCTCCTTAAGATATCTATTAAGGAACTCAGTCTTATGCCTTGCAGTTCAGACATTAAAACAGACATAGTACCGACAATCTGGCATGTTGTGGTCATGGCCTAAACAGAACAGACAATATGGGTTAAGCAGTTAACTTTAAGCTGACATTAATCAGTAATAATACCAAAAAGAAGAAAAATAATCTCCAGTGCTGTACTTAACCGCACTCAGGCCTGATTGATGGACTGACAATGTCAGTGAATGCATACAGCATCTTCTGGCACAGAAATAAAGAGCTGAATAAGGCACCAATAGCTAATTCCACATCTTGATGTCAAAAAGAAAGGGCATCCACTGGCTGCATGATGGTGACATTTTCTAGTATTCAGGCAGACTGTGGGCTTATACTTGAAACAGACTACAGATTTTCTTAGATTCTCCTATGTTTCCTTGATAAAATGGAAGTGGTCTCAAAAAGACTACTGTTTTTAGTCTTACACTTATCACAACTATACTAGCTACCATCCTTTTCACCAGAAGCACAGTCTTGTGAAAGGACAAATGATGGGACTTGCCCTGGATTATTTCCCTGAATCTGTGTTTTTAGAAGAAATGTCTGTTCTTAAAAATCTGTTCATAAACAGGGAACACAAAGTTTAGCTTATTGAGGAGACAGCAGCTTCAGTTACTTGTGGTAGGTCTGGTTTACAAACTCATTTTGAAAGACTTGGGGTTCAGTTTGAAAATATATATATAGTGTTTGAGCTAGGATCTCTGACTATTTCATCACATCTTTTTTTCAGTACATGCAGGACACATCTGAAATTGTAAAATCCAACTTGGAATAAGATATGCACTTGAAACTCATACAAACTTTAGGAGTTGAACCAAAAGTTATTTTTAAAACAGCACTTAATATTAGGACCATAATAGACAGCTCAACAGATATTTCTATCACTTAATAGAAAACATGCCCAAATATAGTATGAGCACACAATGTACACATTATTTATGACACAACAAATGTCTTGGTTAAACTATCAGAGGACAATCCCTTTATCTGGTAAATGCAACTGCAAACCAGGGCAGTAGTTTACCTTGCACAATGTATTTTCTGCAATTCATATTATGTAGGGAAAATGGAGCATTCCCTTAAAGAAAGGATTTAGAAGTACGTTTCAAACATTAAGAAAGGGAATTTTCACAGTACACTACCTAAGCATTTACTTAAACACAAATTTCTTGTATGGGTATTAGCAAAATGTACATCTTTGAAAGGGGAAGTCCCTGGAAATGCAGATTTGAAGTCCCTAGAAATGCAGATTTGAACGAGAAATGCTGTGGCAACTTAAAATTCAATGTCAGAAAGTTTCCAAGAATCAAGGACAATGTCTCCATGTTGTCAGCACTGAAACTAAAATCTATGCAATACTAGCTACACACACACAGATGTACAGCTATACAATACTACACACGATAAGTGTTTTATCACCAAGTTATTGTGCATACTAACTTTGCTTGATGATTTTGATAGGTTTTTTAGTACTCTTAGTTTTAATCAGCATTAACCTATGTAAAGTGAGACCGATTTTAACAGTTCTGATATACCAAATTGTCGCACAAAAACAATCAACTGTTTTTGTAATAAAACACATTTCTTGTGAAGATGAGTGGAGGAGTTTCTTCTATTCTCCACACCTGGGAGGGGAATAGAGACAAGAAAAATACAGACAGCTATCAGTATAATGGGGATCACTAGTTGTAGCATGCATTTTAGCAAGGATAACCTTAATTTTAGATTAGATAATGCCTGAGGGTAAAGCCATCAATTGGTAGGGGGGGTTAAACGTCATGTGTTGAAATGTACATAGTTCTGTGCAACTGTTCTAATTTAAAAAAGGGGGGTCCTGAAATTTATTTAGTTTTTGTTTGAATTTTCATTAAAGCAAAAAGTCTTGAAAATGCGTCACAGATTCAAATGGAGGCGAGAAGAAATAAATGAATAAAAGATTAAGCCTGCTAAACTGTGTGCATGTAAGACAAACAATGGAAATACACATTCAAAAGAACAGTCACGTTGTAGTACGGTGAGAGCAATAGGATTTTATTGTAATGACTACTCTGTCCATATTATCTTTTAATGTAAATGGTATTACCGGTATAGACAAAGAGCACTGCATTATATTAAGAAATGCAGCCTGCAAATAGCATGAGCCATGTTTGGATACAAACAAATAAATGAATTTGACAAAGAGAGGATTCCAAGATGAATATTCACCAGAATATCTGGGACAAAGAAAAAAGGGAGTAATAATTCTGATTGTTAGAGGGTCAACCACAGTGACAGATAAGAAAAAACAGTAATGAAGACGTGGTAGAAAGGAGCTATTCGCAAGGGTTCAGGATGACAAAAGTATTTATAATGGAGCTTAAGAAACTTAATATTCAACTTTCAGCAGGGAACAGTATTTATAGGTGGAGACCGGAACATGATTTGCAATAGAGAGGATGCACAGGGGGACCTAGAACCGAAAATATAACAAATTAGGGTAAATGTCTGAAGAAATTTACAAAAATATGAGTTATGGAAGACGTGAATTCAGTAGTAGGAACTCTGAAAGAATTTGCATATTATTCCTCAAGGTACAACAACTTGGCTAGACTGGATAGACGCATTATGCAGGAGCATTTGTATTTAATTGAAAACTTCAAGTTTCCAATAACTATTTGAGATCATGCACCGATAAAAACTAAATACAGAACAAAAAGCATTGTCTTTTGGCTTTTCCCAGTTAGGAGTCGCCACAGTGGTTCACTGGTCTGCAGACTGATTAGCAGTGAAGTTTTTAAGGTGTCAAGTTACCGGCCCGGCATCCAACTTTCACAGAAGGCACACACACATGCACGCGCCTACCTGTAGGTCTGTAAAACTCACTTGACCACAGGGAGAAAATGCAGACTCCACACAGGAGGCGCTCCAGTCGAGAATCGAACCGGAGAACCTCTTGGTGTGAGGCAACAATGCTAACCTCTGCCCCACCGTGGCCGCTAATAAAAACTAAATACAGGACAATGAAGTAAAAATGAGACACTGGTGCGCTCCAACTTACTTGTTAAAGAGGGGAATTTAAGGAATGGGAAGTGAAAATTAGTTGGAAGTTATTAGGGAAAATAGAAATGTCTTCAAAAGAGATAGCTAGTGAGTGGGATAAAATGAAAATGGGAGTTAAACTGTAGAAATAAAAGAGGTATGGTTATGAAGTAACAGGAATTACTTAGAGGGGCTGACAAAGGTTTATCTATTTCAAAATAAGGGGAATCTCATAGAACAAGAGGAGAAGTGACTGCAAAGTGCTAAAGGGAAAATAAGGGAGTATTTGGATAATGTGCATGGAGTTTAGAAAGTCTGCTGTTAAATAACTATTTCATAGGTAGGTACTAGGCTATTGGCCCTAGGGCCTACACAAGCCTAGCCAAAAAGGCACACTGGCTTTCGCCACCCAAGAAAATTATTTTCCTGTGCCCCTGTCAAGCAGAACCACAGAAGTGATCCCTGGGGTGAATTTTCTATTATCCATCCAATCATCAAGATTTTCCTTGAAGAGTGCCAAAGAGGAGCTCTGCTTGACATAGATAGGTAGTCTGTTCCAGAGTATGGGAAGTCTCTGGGACAGGAATCTATCCCTCCAGCATGTTCTGTTTATTGTGGTGACAAGGTTTAGGTCCCTAGAGCATGTAGCTCGAAGGGATTGGGATTTCTTTAAGTGGAGCATGTCCAACAGCTCTGGGTATGACATAGCTTTGTATGCTAGGCAGGGATCACCTCTGAGTAGGGGATATGCGACGGAGTAAATCTGGAGTTTTTTTGAGTCGGTCAGCGTAAGGCATCTGTTTGAGGCCAGTAATCTTCTTTGTGAGGTATTTTTGCAGCCTTTCCAGTTGTTGTAGAGGTCTTGTGAGGTACATACCAAAAGGGGCATTGTACTCTATAATGGGTCTAATGAGTGATGAGTAGAGGGGAACAATGACCTTTTTTTTTCTGGATGAGAAACCTTTTGTGATAAGGTGTGCCACGTTGAAGGATTTCTGGACCACTGTGGCGATGTGATTATCAAAGGAGAGACTACTGTCCACTTGTGTCCCAAGGTCACATCACACTTTCGGTGTTAAGTAGACTAGTACCTATGTGGACTTGTGTCCCAAGGTCTCTTCACACTTTCGGTGTTAAGTAGACTAGCACCTATGTGGTAGTTCATGGACACAGAGTTTTTACCAAAGGGGATGACAATGCACTTTTTGGCACTGAGCTTGAGACCATGGCTTTGACACCAGGCATCGGTCTCAGTGAGGCCCTTTTGTAGGATGTCCACATAGTTAGGAGTTTTGATTATGGCTCCTAGCTAGCAGTCATCTGCAAATTTAGTTAGCCAAAGACCTTCTGTGTTAGCCTATACTTCAGAGAAGTAGATAACAAACAGGAGAGGACCCAGGACTGAACCCTGTGGTACTCCACTTGTCACTGGTCTGAAGTATGATTTGGAGTCTGCTACTTTCACAGTGTTGGTTCTGTCAGTAAGCTAGTTGGCAACCCATATTGTGACATAGGGATTTATACCTAGTTTAGTGAGTTTACCTATAATTCCAGAGAGGGGGATGGTGTCGAATGCCTTGGCGAGATCTAGATAGGCTGTATGAACCACTTTAACCTCATCTATGGTTTTGGTGACTACTTCAAATAAGTCTTATCAGGTTTAGGAGACATGATCTGCCTTTTACAAACCCAAACTGTGTAGGGTCCAGAGGATGGAGATCTCCAATGTCTCTCCAATGTCTTTGTTTAAGAGTTCCATGATGATACGTTCCATGGCCTTGCAGACCAGGCTCATCAGGCTAATAGGGCAGTAGTTCCCAGGGTCTGTTGTGGCCCCCCCTTTGTGCAGTGGAATAACCATCGTGGTGCGCCATTCAATGAGCACAAAGCCTGACGTGAGGCTATGATTAAACATGGTACTTAG